>NC_035447.2:130977483-131277483 GCF_002127325.2 Helianthus annuus
GTCACGTATTATATATATTCGAGTCATATATAGTTCACATAATTCGTCACGTCTCACACTAACACTTAACAACTCGCTACATAAACCACATACGCTGTGCGGCCCAATAATTTCAGACTTGGCCCAACAGTTAACACAAACCCGCTTAACACGACAGTCCAATATCCTACCCGGCCCAAAAGTTTCGTGCGTGTGTTCATGTTTCTGGGCTCGGTGTGCAGCCCACATCTTATTTGTATTACCCAGCCCACTGCCGAACCCAGCCAAAAAGGTGGCTAGTTCCCACTCGTGGCCCAACTCAAACAAGTAGCCCAACAACCCACAATCAGATTATAATTTATCTTTGGTTTTGGATCTTTAGAACACACTAACATACACTAGGCCAACATATGATCTGTTATCTAATTCATGAATTATAAAATCAGTTACCTACTCTATAATGCATACATCATGCTTTCTGAAATCACAGCAATCAATTAGCTAGCATACCCATTATCATAACCCTTAGCATAACAGTTATCATGACTATTAACATCACAATTATTATCACAATTATCAGGAACCCTAACATTTGCAATCAATATCCAACAGACTAATACCATCATATTCCCTTATAATTCATGCAACGGCTAGATCAATTTGCAATATCAACTAGTTATTATGACCGATTTATTACCGATCTAAGAGATGTTCATCCGGGTTTCTAATACACGCGACCCTATCAAAATCTATGGTATCGACACATCCGTTAATCATCATCATCTATCATCAAGAATATTAGTAACCGGTTTCCCAATTAACATGCATTCCACTGTTAACAACTACTTAATGTATATGCAAGCAAACAATCTGTGCAAGATAACAGTAATCACACCCCACACATGAATATATATACATGTCTGATGCTATTGATAAACTCACATGAATAATCTGACACCTCTAAACCTTCATTGGGCCAATTCCAATTAGAGCCATGTGCATAACTGTCTCTAATTCTATATTAATGAAATTACAATATAAGTGGCCGACAACACAATTCATAATATTATCATATTGAGCCTCTTATTAAATGGATTCTGACACTTAAAAGATGATTTACAAACAATCCTAGGATCATGCGCATTATAATTCTAACCATCTAAAACCTACATGCAATCGACAATTATCATGAACATAACACCACCAGTTCTTGTCGATTTAAGGTATTCCAGAAACACGTTGCAAACAAGCATACATATTGATGTAATTCACATAATCACTTCCTACAATTGAGGTTATTCTTTGTATAATTATCGACACACATACTCACACACATACTCGACAGAACTGTATGAATACGTAGTGAACATACTCACCTCTCAATTCGTTCATATACTGCTTGTTTCATTACGTGTTTTAATTTCCTTACTCCTCAATTAATTAACAACATTATAATTCATACACACCATTCATATCATCATCGTTGTGACTCTATCATAAAACAAGTAATCATCCTATGCAAGTAAAACAAGTAATCATCCCACCTAATCAACATAAAAACATAAAGCTATAAACACATACCTGTTGTGAATGTTTCGCAGGAGAGGGGTTTTTGTCGACTTCAAGAAAGCACTAGGGTTTGTTTGTTAAGCTTTTGTGTTTATTCTTCATTAAGTTACATATACATATAACATTAATAGTAGCAAATCTTGGAGTCGGTTAATCTAGTAGACCGAAGTGGGCTCAAGCCCAATTAATTAATTATCGAGATTTTATGTGGACCAAGGGGGCGGCTGCCAAATCCTAATATTGTCACAAGTTTGGCCCACTTTAAAAACACATACCCGAGCATATTAGATATTTATTTACTAATTTTATTATCGTCACAAGTGTTTGCTTATGTTTATCATCGTGCGGAATGTGAAAGAGAAATACAAGAAGCAGGATCACGTGACAAAGAGATACTGAACTCGAAAGTTCGGGTTGTCACACATTCGCACCCCCGCCATCCAATACCAGTGGGTATTGAAGGAGGTCCTAGTAAGCTTGACCCAGGTCCTTGCAGGATCTATACACTGAACAAGGCAAGAACCTTACTAAACCATTCCCTTAACCCCAGACCAGGTAGCCAACATATCTCTATATAGACCATAAAGATATGAATGGTGAAAATCTTTTACTTTATATAGACAGTAAAGTAATGCCAAGACACCACGGACAAATGATAAAGAAGTTTCACCTTCAACATAAGAAACTAGTTATTAAAGTCATTAATACAAAACCAAATAAAAAGTGTGAAAAGATTAAAAATCAAAAGTAGCACATCAAATGCTTATCTTCACCAAGTGATGTAGAGACTTAACCAAACATGGCCGTTGATTGATAAGAACTCTTACGATCAATCTTGGATCCCGAGACTACTACACACACTCTAAGGTGGATGATGGATGATGGTGGTGGATGTGGGTGTTGTAGTGGTGGAGTGGTGGTAAAGTGGGAGAGAGGTGGTTTGCCAAGGGATGCCTTTGAAGTGAACCAAGCACCCTTATTTGTAGCCTGAACATAAGCCCGGACACGGCCCCGTGGCCATCATCTTGCTCTTTCTTCATTAATTGCAATTGTCTGCATTAGGCTCCCCATGCCCCCGTGTTCACTGGGCACGACCCCGTGTGCAGAAGCGTATCTGTACTATCAAGATTTGCAAGATTCTACAAATCCTAGCGTTGACCACGCCCCATGCTGAGCTGGGCACGCCCCCATGCTGGGAATAGATGCTTCTATAGCTTTGTCATTTTCTGTAGACACCTGGCCACGCCCCCGTGTCCGCTGGGCACGGGCCGTGGTCAGCCCTCTGTTTCTTGTTTTTGCTTGGGAATTGATGTGCGTAAAGTGTGTTATGTTTTTAGATGTATATTGAAGCCCTTTTTACACTTTTAGCCAAGTTTTAAATTTATAAAACACGATATTCACTAACACTAAACACACATATGGGCAAGTGCACCCATCGTGGACGTAGTATAGTGTTGGTAAGATACCGAGGTCGTCCAAGGACACAAGAGCTTTTAGTACCGGTTTATCCTCAACGTCTAATCAAATCAAAAAGTTAGAAAAATGTTTTAAACTAAGAAAAATAAAAACTAACTAAATGCTGAAAAATAAAAATAAAATAAAAACAGATAGACAAGATGAATCACTTGGATCCGACACGTGTGTTAGTATAACCTTTGATTATTTTCGCACTTTTGCACTTGTTTAAGAGATTATCTTAGTTATTGTAGTAGGCCCCTCTTTTGAAGGCGACGTTACCCTCAACCCAGTAGTTTGAGTCAGCAAGGATACAATCCTAAAGGGTCGGATTATTGAAAGATAATGAATTAAGTTATTAATGCAAATTATGGTAGGCCCCGCTTTTGGCGGTGACGTTACCCTCGGCTAAGTAGTCTGAGTCAGCAGGGATACAGTCCTAAATAGCCGGGTTATAGTATTAATAGTAGTTAACTTATGAGGGGGTCAAAGAGTTTGGATCCCCGCCATCCAATACCTATGGGCATTGAAGGAGATCCTACTAAATTTGACCCAGGTCCCAAGCAGGACCTCTAAACGCTGAACAAGGGCAAGACCCTTACCAAACCGTTCCCTTAACCCCCGACCAGGTAGCCAACATACCTCCATATAGACCGTGGAGATATGAATGGTGAAAATCTTTTATTTTATATAGACAGTAAAATAATGCCAAGACACCACGGACAAACGATAAGGAAAGATCACCTTCAACATAAGTAACTAGTTATTAAAGTCATTAATACAAAACCAAATAAAAAGTGCAAAAGATTAAAAATAAAAAGTATTATACTAAACACTTGTCTTCACCAAGTGATGTAAGAGACTTAGGCAAACATGGCCTTGATTGTCAAGAACTCTTACGATCAATCTTGGATCCCGAGACGACTCACACACTCTACGATGGACAATGGATGATGGTGGTGGATGATGGTGTTATGGTGGTGGTGGGTGGTGGATGAGGTGTGAGAGAGGTGGTGTGCCAAGGGATGAGAGAGAATGAAGCCAAGCTCCTCTATTTATAGGCTGAACAGAAGGCTGGACACGGCCCCGTGTCCGCTGGACACGGCCCCGTGCCCGCCTGACACTCTCTCTCTTCATTAATTGTAATTGCGAATTACAATTAATGCGCCTGCTGTACTTTCACCACGCCCCCGTGCTCACTGGACACGGCCCCGTGGTGGGCAATGGAAGCTTCTACTGGTTTGTCTTTTATGCTGCTTCCTGGGCACGCCCCCGTGTTCGCTGGACACGGGGCGTGTTCAGACTCTGTTTCTTCTCCTTTGCCTTGGGAGGTGCCGTTGAGGGTCCGGGCAATCCACTTTTGTTCCTTTTTCTTGTATTTATGGTAGAATTAGTAGTCTTTTTGCTTCTTTTGTGATTTTGAGCTCATTTCATCCTGAAAATACAAAAGGAAGACAAAAACACTATTTTTCCAACATTAGTACTTAAAAAGGGTTAGTTTTATGCCTTAATTGATGTGTTTTATATGTTGCATTTTACACACATCAGGAATATGCTATCGAGGGGTCAGGCATGCCACGTTTATTCTTTTTCTTTGTATTTATGTTAGTTTTTGCTGCATATTTGTTCCTTTTGTTCAATTAAGCTCATTTGGTCCTGAAAATACAAAAGGAAGACAAAAGCACACTTTTTCCAACGTTAGTACTAAAAAAGAGTTAGTTTTATGCCTCATTTGATATAATTCATATGTTGCATTTTACACATCAAATACCCCCCCCCCCACTTGAATCTTTGCTTGTCGTTAAGCAAAACTCTTTATTATGTGGCTTACACACCCAAATGGAATAGGTAGAAGAGAAGTTTTGGGCTTGTCTTGAGTGTCGTGACTCCAAGATCTTTATTGGGTTTTATTTTTATACTATTTACAATCCGATTCGTTATGATTTATTTAGAACGTTTCATAAGAGAAATTACTTATTTGGGCATAACATGCCTTTTTAAAATTCTATTTATATACATGTTCACATACGTCACGGGAGATCACTCAACACTCGGCCGAAGATGTATTTTTGTGAAACACTCGAGACCGGCATGGAATAAACCTTTGTAAATATCAAGAGGACTTTGGGGAAGGGTTAGGCTTTGTTTAAAGGTAGGTGGTTTTGGGTTAGTGGTTAGTAAAAAGGGCTATAAGCGTAAAAAGCATCGGCCGTCGTAAAACTTTTTGTTTTTGTGACTTTTATTCAAACTAAGCATTTTCAAACAAAGTTTCTTTGAGGAACTTGTTTGTTTATTGCTAGACTTCATTTTTTTTTTGATAAAGAACGTCACGAGAAGACCGAGCTTTTTACTAAAATAAAGGGTTTAAAAGAAAAAGGTTTTGGTGGGTAAAGGGTGTTTGTTTTGTGGGTTTAGAAACGAAAAGGTTTAGGCTCAAAGTGGTTAACTAGGGGATTTTGGGTAGGTGATAAAAAAAATGAAAAATAATGGTGTTGAAAGAAAAATGGGTTAGTCCTAATGCCTCCATCATTTACTTACTTGGGTTTAAGTTGGTAAGGACCAGGAATGTATCGTCGTGGCAAGTTCTAGAGTCGTAAGAACCAAGCGGCTATTCACACAAGAAATTGATAGTCCCGTAACGATCCGATTTCAATTTCGATTCGGTAAAAATAATTAGACGGGTGATTTTGAGCCAAGAACCAAGATAAACAATAGAAAGATAGACAAAGATAAGATTGAAAGAAAGATATTTTTCATTGATGGATAAAAGATTACAAGATAATCATCCACCCCGGGTGAGCTCCCCCGGGGTGGTGGCTTACAAAATGCACACATCACAAATGAGGTCTAGTGCTCTATATATAGCCCTTGAGCCTTGTGCTCCAAGCAAGCCACCTCTTGCTTGGAAAACCTACTAAATTCGCTAAAACGCTCGACTAAAATAACTAAAAACGTCATCCTATACAATACAATAAATATGCTAAATAACGTCGGCGTAATTGATAACATCATTCTCCATTTTGACCCAACAATATTCTCCCGAGAATGATGCTATCAATTCTTCAAATGATCTTCAAAAATAAATCTAACGTCGTCTTCGAATCTTCACAAATCGGCTAAATACCCAATTTCTTCATTGTCGTTTTGCCCCGCAAATGTAGACCCTCCTATATCTTGTCGATCAAAGCTCCGTATCTTGTTAAAGATAATAAATACTGTAATAGACATATGATAGGGTTCGAACTCCAATGAAAAAAATTAAATAATTAGCTTCATCGTAAGGATCTTCAACTCTGTCAGATTGCATTTAGCTCCTGATCCACCGCTAAATTCGCCAATATTTTCTTTCGTGACACAAACGCAAAACCCACCAAAGTCGATGGCCCATAAAATAATCTTATACCCCAGCAACGGTGCCAAAAACTTGGTGTGTGTTGGGTGTGATATGTTTTTATTGATACATTAAGCCATTTTTAACACATTAGTCAAGTTATAAATTTATAAAACACGATATTCTACTAACACTAAACACACACATGGGCAAGTGCACCCAGTGTGAGCGTAGTATAGCGTTGGTAAGATACCGAGGTCGTCCAAGGGCACAAGAGCTTTTAGTACCGGTTTATTCTCAACGTCTAATCAAATCAAATTTTTAGAAAAGGTTTTAAACATGAAAATAAAAACTAAAATGCTGAAAAATAAAAATAAACAAAAAACAGATAGACAAGATGAATCACTTGGATCCGACTCGCCTTTAATGTAACCTTTGATGATTTCCGCACTTTTGCACTTTATAAGAGATTATCTTAGTTATAGTAGTAGGCCCCTCTTTTAAAGGTGACGTTACCCTCAACACAGTGGTTTGAGTCAGCAAGGATACAATCCCAAAGGGTCGGAATATTAAAAGATAATTAATTAAGTTATTAATGCGTAAAGTGGTAGGCCCCTCTTTTGAAGGTGACGTTACCCTCGGCTAAGTGGTTTGAGTCAGCAGGGATACAATCCCAAGTAGCCGGTTTAATGTATTAATAGTAGTTTACATATGAGGGGATCAAGGAATTCGCACCCCCGCCATCCAATTCCAGTGGATATTGAAGGAAGTCCTAGTAAGCTTGACCCAGGTCCTTGCAGGATCTATATACTAAATAAGGCAAGAACCTTACTAAACCATTCCCTTAACCCCCGACCAGGTAGCCAACATATCTCTATATAGACCATAGAGATATGAATAGTGAAAATCTTTTACTTTATATAGACAGTAAAGTAATGCCAAGACACCACAGACAAATGATAAAGAAGTTTCATCTTCAACATAAGAAACTAGTTATTAAAGTCATTAATACAAAACCAAATAAAATGTGCGAAAAGATTAAAAATCAAAAGTATTACATTAAATGCTTGTTTTCACCAAGTGATGTAAGAGACTTAGCCAAACATGGCCTTTGATTGACAAGAACTCTTACGATCAATCTTGGATCTCGAGACTACTACACACACTCTAAGGTGGATGATGGTGGTGGATGTGGGTGTTGTAGTGGTGGTGGAGTGGTGGTGAAGTGGGAGAGAGGTGGTTTGCCAAGGGATGCCTTTGAAGTGAACCAAGGACCCCTATTTATAGCCTAAATAGAAGCCAGGACACGGCCCCGTGTCCGCTGGACACGGCCCCGTGGCCATCATCTTTCTCTTTCTTCATTAATTGAAATTGTCTGCATTAGGCTCCACGCGCCCCCGTGTTCGTTGGGCACGGCCCCGTGTGCAGAAGCGTATCTGTACTATCAAGATTTGCAAGATTCTGCGAATCTTAGCGTTGACCACGCCCTCGTGTTCGTTGGGCACGACCCCGTGTGCAGAAGTTTATCCTAGGGTTTTCTGCATGTTTTGGTCCTTAACAAGTAATTGAGACAACATGGCCTTACTTTCATCTAAACCACTACCCAAGTCTTGGTTATTTGAACCTTAACTGTTTGACCCCCCGCTAGCAAATTGCTTATTTAAACCCCCAGTGCTAAACTAGCCCTGTGAACCCCTACCAGAAAACTAACCCTAGTTATTTGAACCCCTACTATAGAATTGACCCTGCCCCCTATTTTGATTTTGACCAGATTGGAAACCAGGGGGTTACCGGAAGAGCAGTTGGAGTTATTATTAAATAGACTAGTGGGACCATGATTTTGACCAGTTATGAACTCGACATGCTCTTGAGTGAGCATCAGACACTCGATAGTACCATGACCCCCTACAAACCTCACATTTATCAACCTTAGCTTTTAACTCCTGAATTTCCTTACTAACCTCTCTCTGAAAGTCCTGTAATGCAGTGGCTACCATTGTTTCCAAACTAACTTGGTGTATTCCTCGAGCAGTCGAGGATGTACTAGACATAGGAATGGAATTCCTGTTGGTAGACCGTTGTTCATGGTCAGAATGTGCGAAACTCTTAAACATGTCGTTGCATTTGGCCACAGTTTTCTTACCCATTAGGCGGCCTCCTTCTGAGGTGTCAAAGCAGGCTTGGGTCTCCGCGGTGAGACCGTTATTGAATTTCTCTACAAGTGCCCAGTCAGACGGACCGTGCTGAGATCACCGGATAAGCAGTCTTTGGAATCTCTCCCACACAAGGTAGTATGGTTCGTCAGGTTCCATCCAGAACGAATGGATCTGATCACGAAGGCGAGATGCCTTCGCGGATGGAAAATACTTAGTGGGAAAAGTATCCCTAAGACCTGCCCAGGTACTGAAAGTACCTGCCTGCTGTGAATCGAGCCAAGTTGCGGCCCAACCGGCAAGTGAAAATGGAAAAAGTTGTAGGAAACCTGAGTCATTATTGGCACCCTTCAGTTGGAAAGTGCTGCAAATGCGGGTTAGGAGGTTGATATGTGCAGGGGAATCCTCATCATCACGACCATGAAATTGGCACGAGTTGGTGATGGCGGTTATGACGTATGACGGGATTTGCCAAGATTTTTCGTTATTGATGGCGGGTAGGGTGATGGGTGAATTTACACCGGTGAAACCGATGGTGGATTGTTGGTGTACGGTACAACGGTCGGCCATATTTAGGGCGACGAGTGGCAGACTCGGAGGCCGTGTGGGTGGTGGGGAATTATGGGGTGATGACTTTGGTGTAAACTCAAAGTTCGGTAGTCTAGATTGGGGAGTAGAGTTAGAATGGGCCGAAGGTGAGGAAGAAGTTTTACTAACCTTTAGAGTAGAAGAGGAGAAGGAAAGATTGCTCGTTGGCATCTTCGGCTGCGGTCTTTAAGAACTTGTGTGGGGCATCCATTGCAAAACCGATAAAGAACAAGTAAGAAGACTCAAACAAACGACTCAATAAAAATTTAAAAAATAAAATAAAAACACTAAAAATATTTAGAATCCTATGACTCAAACAAACAATTAGCACATATGTTATCAAGAAAGTCCAAACAAAGTAGTTAACGCAAGTGCCAAAGAGTCCCCGGCCACGACGCCAAAAACTTGATGTGCTAAAAGTAGTTTAATTAAAACGGCCTAAATTAACCTAATTTAGACACTAAGTAATACTCTAGACTCTCTAAACTCAACTAAACTACTGACCGGCAAGCGGACCGATCGACTCTAGTACAACTAAGTAAGTCCGGAAATCGAACCCAAAAGACTCAATTTAACTACGTTAACTAAACTATCTAGACTGACATTGACACGGCACTAATTGTTTTTATATTAAGAGGGGGGTTTCTAAATATCCTAAAATTGCGAATTAATTAAGTTAATTAATTAAGACACGAATTATGACTCGGGTTTACTCAGATGATGATGGTGAAAGACTATCTATACTGGAATCTTGGATTGTACTAGTGATGATTTTATAAGGATGTTTGTTACTATGGAACCGAGATCGTTTAATGCTAAACCTATAGTAAACTTGGGTTCTCGACTTGACTTGATAGACGGCGGTTGAAAAGGAAACTAGTTCAGACTCATCACGAAGACCTTACTAAGCAATTATCAACTTAGACCTAACAATATCCTCACACCTCTTAGCTATTGAGATTAGTAGAACACTTAGACCTATCTAATTGCCAAATAATGCTTCTAAGGTATATTGGCCAATTAACACAAAAGATCACAATATAAAATTATAATCTAGGATGAACCTATTATGTGAAAGACATCTACCAAGAATCATACGAAGCAATAAACGACAACTAAATAAAACTAAGCATTCATACATATCAAACCGATAATCAAGTTTCCTACTTTCATAAATGATCCATAAATAATCAAACATCCATAATAAAAATCAAAACTTTACTAATCCATTCATCAAATCTAGGCAGTTTAAAGGTTTTAGCCTCATATATTCTAAATCAAACATAAAACAAAAGTATTTTCAAAGAAACGAAACAAGACTGATAATTGAATGTAAAGAACAAGTGAACCGGATGATTAAATCGTGACCTGGATGTTTCATTCGAGCTTCCAACCTTCAACCGATGCCTCAAAGTCTCTGAAAACGCTCCAAGATCGTCCGAGTTTTCGCCCAAGATGTTGCAAATTTGTAACTTAGGGTTAGAGTTCTTTTTAAGATGTTTATATATGTTTGCATTGAAGAATCCAGCTCCAACCCCGACTCTGACTGCGAAAACAACCCCTTCGTGTCACACGAAGGGGACTTCACTATGGCGTCGCGTAGCACGGCGCTTCAAACCGACTTTATTATTATTTAATCTCGTCGCGTCACGCGAAGGCTCAATCATCTTGTGATGGAGTGACGCGGCGAGGTCTTTTTCCAGTTGTTCTTTGTTTTCTGGATTTCTGTTCATCTACGTTTCACCCGGTTCTCATTGCTTCTTCTTTCTCAGCATATTTTTTGCGTTTTTCCTCTTTTTCAGCAACCGAGACCTGCAATGTACACAATTATCAATAGTAGCTAATTCTAAACTAAAAAGGACATAAACGAAATGAAATATATACAAACTATACATGATAAATAAATGCATTTTGCAATACATTAGACATCGATGGAATTCCTGCCACAAAGTGTAGGTATTTACTAGCTATAATAAAACTTTGTGTGTCAAGTTCTTAAACGTTTAGGTACGTATTAAATTACAATTTGTACTTTATAGTCATGTGAAAACAAGGTACATTTTCAAAGAAATTTCTTTTGTACGTTGTCATTTACAAATCTTTGAGATTGTACTAAATGTAAATATTTTGAAGATAAGTCGTTCAATATATATATATATATATATATATATATATATATATATATATATATATATATATATAGGGGAAGGTTCATTTGAGAAGAAAATTTAATTGAGAAGAAAAAGAACAAAGGGTAATTTTGTAAAACATTAAATAGTTTTTCACTTATCTCATTTATTATCATTTTTGACTAATAAATTAGTCATAAACACTAGTATCCTCCACACTAACTTGTTTTTGCCTACACATGTCAAAAGTTATCTTACATATTTCGAAATTCATCCTACACGTTGAAATTTATCCTACACAACTCGTAATTTATCATACACAACTCGTGATATATCCTACACTTTAAATTATTTTATATTATTTTTTTGAAAAAATATATATTTTGAAGATAAGTTACAAAAAATTTAATGTAGTTAGCTATTAAAGAGGAAGACTAGAAATTAATGACCTATGTAGATTTACCAATGTACCATTATAGTAACATTAAATACTTATATTAAATGAAGTAAAATAAAGCATTCTTATTGGTTGAAATTTCTTCCTTTTCTTCTTATAAAAAATTTCTTCTCATTTGAACTCTCCACTATATATATATATATATATATATATATATATATGTGTGTGTGTGTGTGTGTGTGTGTGTGTGTGTGTGTGTAGGTGCAGGATTTAGAGAAAACCTCTATAAATGTGAAAACGGTGAGAACGCCCCTCATCCGTTGGATTAAAACAATCTATGGATTAGATTGGCGCGGTGACGTTTTCGTAAATAACATCAACTTTATTACATGGAGGCGCTTCATTAAGGGTAAAAAGGTCTTTTGACTGAATACAAAACGTCAAACTCATAAGTAAAACGCCATTAAAATTCCCCTCTTAAACTACGAGCCATACACGTCAGTCCCTTCAAGATTAAACGCCTTCTTTATCTAAACCGACATTCATACAAAATGCCAAACTTAATAATGAAACGCATTACAGCTTTAATAGATAAAGCTGAACAAACAGTAACTGAAAAACCCGGAAACTTTATTACTAACATTTATTATAAAAAAAATTCCCACCTAAACTACACGCCAAAACATCTTATATAAACAATGTTGCATGCCCTTCCATTCATCACACCAAAAACAAACACCATATTTTACTAAATACCATTCTATTTAAAACGCCAAAAAGTTCAAAAACCACAAATGGAAAACGCCTGGAGATTCAGTTTTGTTCTCAATTTATTCATAATCATCTTTGATACCAGAAGAAGAATCTTTGTAAGAATAGTTAACGCCATACTGAACATGGACGAACAAGTTCAGAGGTAGATCCTTTCCCTTGGCATTCCTATTGACAACCTCTGTGAGAAACCACACACAGTTATACGAAGATTAACCAGAAAATTTGGTTTGAACAATGCAAATCCAATTGTCGACCTAGTCATCCAATCTTGGCGTTTTCATAAGGACTCTGAATTGGTGACTGTTATATGTGATGACGGGTAGGAGGAAGACTACACGGTTGAAAACACCATGACCAAACGGAGTCTTGGGTTCCTACAGGAGTTATTTGGACACATACATGACACCAACGTTGACGTTGTTGCATGACATGTTCACATGGAGGTGTCAAAATCTTAAAGACGAAGATGAAGACACTGAAGATGAAGGTTTAGATCCGAATTTTGACCAAGAATCCAAACAAGAAGACGAAGGGAGCGATGGATACTTCTCAGACGAAGTCCTATTAGACGATGATTCTTGATTGTTTTTTTTTTCTTTTCATTTTTATTCTTTTTTGGCGTTTTTGTGTTTACGTTATCTTCTATTGTTTGTTATGTACTTTTCAGTTAATAAAAATACTTTATTCCTCTAATTAAGTGAGGATTAACTCAATAAGGTTTTACTGAATGAGTTGGATATCATTCTTAAGTGAGGAATGAGTTAATCCTCACTTAAGAATGTTGTCCATCTCATAGCAAAATCTTATTGAGTTAATCCTCACCTAATTGGAGGAATAAAGTATTTTTATTGACTAAAAAGTATTCTTTTTTTGGCGTTTATGTGTGTGTGCGATCTTCAATGGTTTGTTATGTACCTTCCGGTTAATAAAAATTACTTTATTCTCTATAATTAGGTGCAAAAACGCCAAACAACAAAACAACAAACATCCAGAACTATAATAATTTCCTTTAATCACATGTTATGCACAAACGTGAAAAAACGTGAAAAAACAATAAAAATGATATATAAAAAATATAAAACGCCAAACGGCGATATTGTGTGTTCTTATATGCTTAAAAATTGCATAGGAAAAAAATAAAAAATATAAAAAATGCCAAACTACTCTTCACTTGCTCTCGAAGACCGTGTTAATTTTCTTTTAATTACGGCCTTCTTGCATGTCGACGCGCAGTGTCCGAAATCTTTACAATTCTTACATTGTCTTTCTTTCGCCCCGGGCTTCCCTTTTGCTTTTTTTTCAATTGCTTCCTCCTGTTTGGATTTCAAATGCTTGCGAGATCCAGAACCTTTCGACTTATACCCAACAGGGACTCTTATCGGATTCTTATCGTTTTGATATTGCCCTATTATCTCCGCAAGTCTATCCCCTAGTACTAGGAGGAAGAGTAACAATCTGCATATCTTGAACATTCTTCATATAAGATTGAACATGATCCTTGTATAAGGATAACTCCTCCTTATTGATAAACGGTTCAAAGTATACTCCATTGCAAAAATAATTTCTCGCATCATAGTTTGCACATCGAGATCAATCTCGGTTATGAAATCATGACTCATTGGGTAATCTGAAGAGCAATTTAGCGAAGCCTCTTTACGCCATCTATTCAAAATGTACTGTTTGGAAATTCCCTAATATCCAAACTTCTCAAAACATAAAATATATGTCTACATAGCATACCAAACTACTCAAAACGCTTGCATGAGCAAGTGCTAGTGCAATCAGACTTACGGTACATTACCTGAAAAAACGCCAAAAACAATAAACGCCATGCTGACAATGTATGTATAAAACTCCATCAAACAACAAACACAAAAACTTCAGGCAGAAAAATAAATGTTTAAAAATATAATAAACGCCATACTCAGAAAACGCCATTGTTTACCTCGGATAAGGATGTACAAGGCTATTGGAAATCATTTATGTAGAGCTTAACAAACCCATTGGGTTGCTCTTCATAATGTTGATTTAAGAATTCCCCAATCTTGATTAGCTCAGCTTGAATGTCACAAATATTTTTTTGTGTATATCTCAGCAGCTTAGCTCTCCAACACTTTATAATTAGTTTTCAACTGGGGGCGCTTGTATCGAGATTCATGATTATTTTTCCGGTGCGTGTGACGTTGTGCTTCTATTGCAGTTTCGTAACGAGTTATGAACTCAACAAGAGTAGATTTTGCATTGCACACTTGACCAAAAAATGGTTCTCACTCTCCGACCTCGATGTCGTACACATAAGGTTCGACAGTTCCTCCATTCTATAGTATGCATGGATCCAAGAATCCCTAATTGCAAAAATATCATAAAGCCAGTCATTATCATCTAAATTGAACTCTTCAATAACCTCTTCCCATCCTGATTCACACTCTTCGGGTGTAAGAATATCCGTCCACACAACACCACAAATACGTTCTTTGAAATTGGTGGAATTGCATAGCCTTACACGAACCTATATAAAACATGAAAACACCATGGAATAAATACATTAGAAACAAAAAACTATCATGAAAAACAGTTATGAATGGCAAAACGCCATATATCATAAAACGCCAATCACATGAAAATAAGAAAATCAATCTGTTGGTGCATGCGTCTGTCGACTTCGTCTTGTATCGAGTCTTGCATTGCTCAGGGCACGAAGTTCGAGAAAACAAGTCATGAAGCTAATTCCGCTTGAAGGACTAATTACGCTTGAAATAGTCATTTGATAATTCCGTGCGGAATTAGACATAATTCCGTTTGAAGTGGTCTAATTTCGTGTGTACTTGTAATTCCGTGTGAACAGGTAATTCCGCATGAGATTGTTCAAGCGGAATTACCATGCCTATATATATGTGTAGTTCCGTTTCATTTGACACGGAATTAAGAAGAGCGTTTCCGACGGCGAAGCTCTGTCGAAGTGTCTACAGACTTGTAATTGTTACCAAATCAATAGAAAGATAGTTTAAAGTGATATTCTAGCTGAATCACACACAATATGTTTGTTTCCGCCTTTCATATTGTGTAGAACACCTCTGATCGACTCGTTTCGGGTCTGAATACGATCCTACATGTGGTATCAAAGCTCAGGAGGAGGAGTTATGTCGATTTCAGCTTGATTTGATCTTATTCTCTTACTTCTACACCTTCTTTTCTAAATTGAACATCTTTTCACGGTCAAAATGATTTGAATTTCACACATCATAAGAGGAATCATGTTTTAACAAAGCCTTGAGAAAATTGGACTTTAATTCATTCAAAATTTGATAAAATCAGTAATTCCGTTTGAACATCGAAATTGAAATGCTGACATCATCCTAATTTCGCTTGAAATTGAACCATAATTCCGCACAGAATTACTTCATTTGGTTAATTCCGTTTGAAGTTGTTGCTAATTCCGCATGGAATTCATAATTCCGCTTGAAATTTCAAAAGAAATTATAATTTCGTTTGAAAGTATATTTCCGTTTGGTGATTCCGTTTAAAACTTTTAATTCCGTTTGAAGTCAGTGTGCAGGATAATCTCCCTTGAAGGTAATCTCGCTTGGAAGTGATTTCGTTTGGAGTAATTTCGCTCGAAATCTAATCTCGTTTGAAAGGACTGTTTTGTGAATTTTGAAAAACTGAAACATGGAAGAGGAATTTTATAACGCCTTTGCTACCCCGATCACTGTTACTCAGCAGACAATGTTGGAAAATGAAATAGGGACTATGCAAAAACCGCCTAAGCTCATGAACATTGAGGAGTATAAAGGTTGGGAAGGACGGTTTGAAAACTGGGTTCAAGCAAATTATTTGGATGCTTGGGAATGCGTTGAGACAAAATACGTTAGACCGACGAATGACGACGAAGAGGAGATTGCTATCAAAGATATGAGTGTTGATGATAAAAAGAAATACAAGAATGAAAAAATGATGTTAAGTCTTCTACAACAAGCTGTGAAAGAAGACATCTTGGTCTTATTGCAACATAATGGGAGTGCATCTTCGATCTGGAAAGCGTTAAGATCTAAGTTTGTTGGAAGTCAAGAAATGATCAAGAACAAGAAATCGCTTCTGAAAAAAGAGTTTGATCTATTTCATGGTTTGAAAAATGAAAGCACAAAGCAGATAATCGAAAGATATTGCAATTTGTTGGTAAACATGAGGAGGGTAAGCATCAACAAAGACAATGAGGAGTTGACTGAGAAATTAGCAGATGCGTTGCCACATGAAACTTGGGGCACATATCTCATGATGCTAAGGAACAAGAAAGGTTTTAGCAATCTGACACTTAGCAAATTCATTGAAAAGATTGAGGCTCAGGAGATGGAGCATAGAAAGATTTCAAGAATGAAGGATTTTGACGGTGAACAGGACATTGGGCTTTATTACAAAGCAGGGTTGAATGACAAATCCACCAACATGTCACCGAAAGTTGAAACAGCATTCAATGCAAAGAGTTCATCGGGAGGTTCATCCAAAGGATCAAACAGCAACACAAGTTTTTCATCATATCCATCATTTGATCCGAACATTTCAACAAAGAAAAATGGCAAGAAGCTTCAATGCAACATTGTATTGGATCTTGAAAATGATCAGGAATATTCTGAAGGACTGGCCAAAAGCCATATGTCTTTGTTAGGAACTGTGTTGGAGTCGTATGGAAGTTTTGTTGCAGGTCGGATCGGGAATCCAATGCTTACAAAAGAGGATTACGATCAGATCGATGCTGAGGAAATGGAATTGATGGATATTAAATGGTGTTTGGCAAGTGTGTTGAGACGAGCTGAGAAATTTAAGCAGATCACAGGAAAGGATGACTTACGTGAAGCTAATGTTTCTACTTTAGGCTTGATAAATCTAAAGTTACTTGTTTTCGTTACAGGGAAAAAGGACACTTCAAGAGGGAGTGCACTAATCGCGAAGCAAGTGGAGCTCAAAATCCATTCAACAACAATGATTACTATCGGAAGGCCATTTATCATCAAGTTGCTCAATAACAACAAGAACCACAAGTGGCTCATGGAAGAAAAGTGATTGAAGAATCTTCAAAGAGAGCTTGTCTGGTGAATCAAGATGATCAAACAGCTTCAACAGGTTTCAATTGGGACAAATATGTTTCAGCTGATGGAAAAGCATGTTTGATAGATCAAGATGATGAAAAGTTGCCAGAAGGCTTTAGCTGGGAAAACTTCAATTGGGATGATTATGATCCAAACAAAACTTCAACTCAAAAAGCTTTTGTTGCTCGAATTGAAGAAGATAGTGATGATGGTACCGAATATTATGCTAAAAGAATGGCAAATGAAACACCCCGTGTTTTTCCAAAGTCAAAGTCAAAGTCAAGTGTTGACTGTTATTGGAATTAAAGATTAATGGAGATTAATTTCATTTTAGTTTCATTTTGATTTTCGTATTATTTGGAGTAAGTGTTGTATAATCAAACTAATCGACCGATAATCGAACTGTGAACCAACGACCGACTGTGAATGATAGGAAGTAACAATGCAATAAAGCTAGTTAATCAATAATCAAGCTAATCGAATCAATCATCAAACTCAAGTGTGGGGATTTTAGTACCTATTTTTATACGTGTGTGTGTGCCTTATGTGTTACTTGTGCATGTTTGCTTTTATGTTAAAGTGTGTGGTGAATCAATCAAATCAATCAAGACTCAAAGGTGAATCAAACTCAATCGAAATCGAATCCAAATCGTGGTGTAAGGATGCTTGTATGTTAGATATAGTAGTTGGAACTAAAAGTAATTTGATTAGGAATTCTATCATTCTCAAATCATCGTTCATCGAACTCGAAATATCGAAAATCGTCGCGAAACACTCAAAACTAGGCAAGCCGTTCGAACAGGGCAACCTGATCGAACAGGCTAGCCGATCGAACAGGGCAACCTGATCGAACAGGCTAGCCGATCGAACAGGCTGTTCGATCGGACAGCTGCTCGATCAGGGATGCTGTTCGATCAGCTGACCCTTTCCTCTTTTGGAAGCCTATAAATAGGGCTGTCCTTGTCAAGCTTTCCACTTTTGGAAAAGCTCTGACCGACCAGCCTCTTCTTCTCACTAAATCTCAGATTTCTCTCAAACCGGTAAGTATTTCGCTCTAATCCTTGTACGTTTTTGTTCATTAATCGATTCTCCATCTTTCTATCTTTCAAAATCTGAATTTCATCCATGAAATCACCAAGATCTAGGTGTTCTTGAGTGATGTCATCATGGTGTTCTTGGTGTTCATCAAGAACTTCATGTTCTTGACTTCATTCAACCATGAATAAGCTAGATCTAACCGATTTCCACATAAATAACCTAAAATCTTCCAAAGATCTTAACATTTCACGGTGGAAAAGGATTGGAAGATGGGTTTTCATCTATCTTTCAACTCTTTTACACTCAAAAAGGAAAACGAGACTTGAACCGATTTATAAACCATTCTAAACAAACACATGGTTCAAGATTCGGGTTCTACCGAGAGATATACCGATTCCGGGTTAAACGTTAGACTTGGGTTCCAAACCGTCTCTGACCGAGTTTGGGTGATTCCTGCTCGAGTCAGTAGGCTAAATGGGGACTTCAGTTTTGTGGTTCAACTCGTAGTCAAAATATCTCTAAAACATCAACAAATAACGGTAATAACCAAGTGTTAAGTGATAGGTTAACTGAATCGAGAAGCTGGCCGAACGGCTAGGCTGTTCGATCGAACAGCCCAACCGAACGACTATGCCAGCCGATCGGCTAGGCTAACCGATCGACTAGCACTTAGACCCACCAACTCACAAAGTGTAGTATTGACGAGGTACTGTTCGATCGACTACGCCACTCGATTGTAATCATTACTGCTCGAATCATGAGATACTATACTTCAAAACACTTAGACTTTTCGAAACAATGGAATGTCACCCGATCGAGCATACCAACCGATCGAATGACATACTTGAAAACAATAAAGTGCTAACCGATCGGTTGGGCTAACCGATCGAACAGCTGTACGATCGGCCAACCTGAAAGGTAGTACAAACCATCATACACAAACACATCCTTCACATCAAAGGAAGAAACAACCCACTTGAAGGAACCAGCCGATCGAGCCAGCCAGCCGATCGAATGGATGTTCGAACGGACTTTCAAACCAACCGAACAGCCCACTCGATCGAACTGCTGTCCGATCGAATGGCCTACTCGATCCCAGTACATTGTTTACTTTTTCCGCGTTACTCATCGTTGTGTTATCGAACTATTCAGGCTAACCTATTCTCAGTGCTCCCTTCAATCCACAACCAACCACTGTGAGTATACTCGATCCCTTTTTGCTTTCAGCACTTTTGGGTGTTACATACGTAATCTATCAAATTCACAAACGACACAAACTATTTGAACGCTAACCTATTTGCATGTATTACTTGTCTAAATGATCGCTGTTTATTATGTTTACACGTGGAGTGCTATCTACCTGCTTTAGCAACATAGTACTATAGTTTGGACTCAGCACCCGTTCACACGGGGGTTGCTAAGGACAATTACTTGCATGGATTACGGTGGTAATCATGTATTGCGAACTGTCTCGGACAGTCAACTCGAAGTCGTTGGTATCGATGGTCCCATGTTGATAATTTACATGCATCGTTTGCCCTTGTGTACGTGCTTGGTTATGCGTAAACTATTCGAACTCTATATGCTATATCAAACTTGTGTACTCACCTTTACATTATATGTATTGACTGTTATTTTAACGTATGTGACAGGTGTTTAAGCTACTAGCGTGCTAGGGAAGCGAGGCAATAATAAGCTTCTAGGAGCCTGTGACCTTAGGACAGTGTCCACGTATCTGTTCCAGGGCCATAATTATCTGTAGATCTTGTACTGGCACCTGTAGTCAGTAAGATTTACGGATAGCCGTCTAGAAGTCTTAAAACGATATTTACTTTCGGTCTGTAATAATTAAGAACATGAGTTGTCGGAACAGTTCCCATATTGTTTAGTTGATTTCTATGATAACTTGTTATTATTTGGGACACGGTATGGGACGTGTTATATAACTGAATTGTATGATAGTTGTTGTGGAAACTTCTGAACAATCTGTTTCGCTCAGTGCCGCGCCCCGATGATTCCGCCATCGGTTGGGGTGTGACAGATTGGTATCAGAGCCATAACTGTAGGGAATTAGGTTAGACACGATCTAGTCCGGATCGCTGTCTTAGAAGACCTAGACTATAGTTAGGAACCAAGAGACCAAGTTTATGTGCTTATGTTATGTTGTTTCCTTCTATTCTATCATTACATCCGAACTCCGAGCCAAATTTTGTAATTTGGACGGGATTAGGAGTGAAACCCGCAAATTCCTGCCTAAATTACAAATCCTTGCCGATTACTTTGTGATAATTTCTATCAACAAAACGGGGGAAAGTTATACCAAATTCGGGGCTGAAACCCATAATTTGATGAAAACTTCCTCTAAATTTTCTTAAAACAAGGAAGAAATTGCTGAGCTAGGGGTGAAACCCTAACCTTGGCAGTTATTCCAACTTTATTTTATCTCGCCAAGGCAATTGACGGACTCCAACGACCTGAACTCACGAGTATGGCCTAGAATGCGCATGCATAATGCCCAAGAGTCGAGGCAGAAACATGTCCCCTAGAGTCGAAAGTGACGACAAGTCAACTGTGAATAGTTAAATTGCCATGGTTAGTCAAAGTCTAGTAGCCGCAGACAATCCATTTTCCGATTTTGAGTGTTGTTTTGTGATTTTATATGATTTACCTGTTTACGTGTTTTAAGATTTGTCGGTTACTCCATTTGTTATCAATCTGCGTGACCTTTGTTGTTATCCTACTGCGATTCGAATCCCTGTTGATGTGATCTAAACAAAACCAGTGTGCTATGCTACGCTATACGACTAAGTTAGACGATACAATGTGATGCTATCCGATACGCAAAACGAACAACACTCGACTTGTGGTTATAGGTTTCTGTTTTCTGACAACCTCTGTGATAAAATTTCGTACGTGTTTAGGGAATTAAGTGCTCTATTTGCTTAGTTGCTTACGTGCTCTACTTGCTTAATTGCTTATGTGCCCTAATTGCTTCTGTGCTTATGTGCCTCTATGATTATGTGCTTATGTGATTATATGTGTTACGTGACGAGAGATGCGACGTGATTCTAAGCTTTAGAGATCTAAGAACGTGTGAGATTCGAATTCGTTATGTTGAGCCTGTGACGATGTCTATTGCAGACCATGTCGTCATCTGGACAACCTAGATCACGCTCGCGTCTTACCCGCCAGGAGAAAAGAGATCGACGTCTGGCTGCTATCATCTCTAAGACCCTGGCGAAAGCCGTCAGTGATGTGTTCGAGAACGCAAGCAAGTCATCTGAGGAATCCCGAACCCTCACGCCCAAAGATCCCAACAAAGCTACTTTTAGCTTCAAACAATTCAAGGCATGTGGGCCAAAAGAGTTTACCGGTGAAGATGGCCCTACGGCTCTGTTTCATTGGTTTGACTCGGTAGAAGTCACCCTTCGTCAAAGCGGATGCCCAGATCACCTCCGTACTCTCAATGCTACCGGTGTCTTCCAGTTGCGAGCTTTGGACTGGTGGACCGCAGAAAGGAACAAGCGCGGGAACGACGCTGCATACGAGCTGACGTGGAAGGAATTGAAAGCGATCATGATGGACGAGTTCTGTCCTCCCCACGAACGCCAAAAGTTGGAGGATGAGTTCTGGAGTATCAAGCAAAAGGAGGGAGACAATGCTGGTCTCACCGCCCGTTTCAAGCAATTGAGTATCATATGTCCCGACCAGGTCAAGACTTCTGACATGACCATCAAGAAATACATCCGTGCTCTTCCGGATTGTGTCGCAGATTTTGTTCACGCCTCCAAGCCCGCAACGATCGAGGAAACCTACCTACTCGCCGCGGAGATTAACGACAAGCGGGTGAAGGCTGGTTTCTGGGATAAACAAACCAAGTCTCTGCATCAAGTTACTGCCGCATCAACCGACAACCCTACTGCTCAAGCCTCCAAGTCCTCGAGAAGAAGAAAGAAGAACAAGAGTTGCGCTGCTGCAACCACTGCTGCTCCACTACAGTCTGTACCAGCCCAGCAGCAACAGCCACAGCGTTCAGCGCCAGTGATCAATGCGCCGCCAGCGAAGCGTGCGTACACCGGCCCCCACCCACTCTGTGCTACATGTTCTTATCATCACCCGGTGGGTGTGGCCTGCCGATTCTGTGCCCACTGCAACGTTTACGGGCATTTCACTGCGAGTTGCCGCTATGGTCCCCGTCAAGCTCAAGCTCAAGCCGCTGTTAACCAGGCTCTACTCCCAGCTCCTCAAGCTCCTCAAGCTGCACAGGCCCCGGCAAACAATGTTCGGACCTGCTTTGCATGTGGTGACCCTAACCACTTCGCAAACCGGTGCCCAAACAGAGTGGTGAAACAAGAAGCCCAACAACCCCAGCAACAACAACAACAGCCTCAACAACAAGCCGCTCACGCCAGAACTTTCAACATCAATGCACGCCAGGCTCAAGCTGATAACAACGTGGTCAATGGTACGTTCCTTGTGAATGGTATATATGCATCATGTTTGTTTGATACTGGAGCCGATAACTGCTTTGTGTCATTTGAATTTGAGAAGCTTCTTAGACGTAAGCGCTCTTATCTTTCGTCGTCATTCGAAGTAGAAGTCGCTACCGGAAGAACCATTGCTGTCAATTCTGTGCTCCGTGATTGTACTCTCGAGCTCAACAATCACATATTCCCGATTAATCTCATTCCAATGCAACTCGGAAGTTTCGATGTCATAGTAGGCATGGACTTTCTTCGTGAAAACCGTGCTGAAGTTGTGTGTGCCGATAAGATGATTCGTTTTGTGCTAGCTAGTGGTGATATTCTACGTGTTTACGGTGAAACTACTGCAAAAGATCTCAAGCTCATGTCCTGTCTTCAAGCTCGCAAATATCTCCGCAAGGAATATCGAGCCTTCTTGGCCAACATTGTTGTAGCTGAGACGGACAAGAAAAAGAAAGTTGAAGTCAAGGATGTCCCCGTTGTCCGAGAATTTCCTCAGGTGTTCCCTGATGATCTTCCTGGATTACCTCCAAGTCGTGATATCGACTTTCGAATCGACCTTATTCCAGGAGCCAACCCAGTGGCTAAATCTCCGTATCGACTCGCTCCATCTGAGATGCGAGAACTCTCAAACCAACTCCAAGAGTTACTTGAAAAAGGCTTCATTCGCCCGAGCACTTCTCCATGGGGCGCACCAGTCCTTTTCGTCAAAAAGAAGGATGGGTCGTTCCGAATGTGCATCGATTACCGGGAATTGAACAAGCTGACCATCAAGAACCGATACCCCTTACCAAGAATCGATGATCTGTTTGACCAACTACAAGGTGCTCAGTGTTTCTCCAAGATTGATCTACGTTCAGGCTACCATCAGTTGCGGATTCAAGAGGAAGACATACCCAAAACCGCTTTTCGAACCCGATACGGCCACTACGAATTTGTTGTCATGCCTTTTGGTTTGACCAACGCACCAGCGGTCTTTATGGATCTGATGAATCGCGTGTGTAAACCGTTCTTAGACCGTTTCGTTATTGTATTTATCGACGATGTCCTGATCTATTCCAGATCGAGGGCCGAACATGCGCAGCATTTGCGATTGGTTCTCGAGTTGCTCCAGGGAAACCAACTCTACGCCAAATTCTCCAAGTGTGAGTTCTGGTTGGAGGAGGTTCAATTTCTGGGTCACATTGTGAATAGTCGGGGTATACACGTTGATCCTGCAAAGATTGAGGCAGTCAAGGGATGGGTTACGCCAAGGAATCCGTCAGAGGTTCGCTCTTTTCTCGGATTAGCTGGTTACTACCGGCGATTCATCGAAGGATTCTCAAAGATTGCTGTACCGCTTACCTCCCTTACTCATAAAGACAAGCCTTTTGTGTGGGGAACCGCGCAGGAGACTGCTTTCCAAACCCTCAAACACATGCTGTGCCATGCACCAGTTCTTACACTGCCGGACGGAAGCGATGACTTCGTTGTCTATTGTGATGCTTCAAACCTTGGACTTGGCTGTGTTCTCATGCAACGAGACAAGGTTATAGCTTACGCATCTCGACAGCTCAAAATCCACGAGAAGAACTATACAACCCATGACCTCGAGCTAGGCGCAGTTGTCTTTGCCTTAAAGATTTGGCGACACTACCTGTATGGTACAAAGTGTACGATCTTCACCGATCACAAGAGCTTACAACATATCTTTAACCAGAGAGAACTCAATATGCGTCAACGCCGATGGGTAGAACTTCTCAACGACTACGACTGTGAGATCCGTTATCACCCAGGCAAGGCGAATGTAGTTGCAGACGCCCTCAGCAGAAAGAATTACGTGATAGGTGTTCGAAACATCCAGGCGCAGTACAACCTCGAAGCTCTCATCCGCGAAGCACAACACGCTTGCTTTAACGAGCGTACGTTGAAGAAGGAACGAATCTATCACGATGGAACTCAGCTCGTGAGTAAAGCCAACGGGATATTCTATTATCTGGACCGAATCTGGGTTCCGAGGAGGACAGATTTGCGAAAGATCATCATGAACGAAGCCCACAAATCCCGATATTCCATTCATCCCGGTGCGGACAAAATGTACCAGGACCTTCGCTACAAGTACTGGTGGCCTGGGATGAAAAGGGATATTGCTTTATATGTTGGTAGCTGTTTAACTTGTGCAAGAGTCAAGGCTGAACACCAAAGACCTTCAGGCTTACTCGAACAACCGCCGATACCCGTATGGAAGTGGGAAAGCATAGCTATGGATTTCATAACTAAGCTTCCGACCACGCCATCAGGTCACGACAGTATTTGGGTTATAGTCGACCGTCTAACCAAATCGGCCCACTTTTTGCCAATACGAGAAGACTACAAGGTGGCCAAGCTAGCCCAAATCTACACCGACGAGATCGTTAAGAATCATGGTACGCCTCGAGACATCATTTCGGATCGCGACGCTCGGTTTACATCGAGATTGTGGGAAACTTTTCAAGCAGCTCTTGGTACGACGCTGAATTTGAGTACCGCATTCCACCCGCAAACCGACGGGCAGACTGAAAGAACGATTCGTACTATCGAAGACATGCTCCGTGCGTGTGTTATTGATTTTGGTGGTAGTTGGAGCAAACACCTACCGTTGGTCGAATTTTCGTACAACAATAGCTATCACTCCAGCATCGAAATGGCACCTTTCGAAGCCTTGTATGGTAGGAGATGTCGCTCGCCTATTGTATGGCACGAGGTCGGTCATTCACAATTGACTGGGCCCGAGATTCTGCAAGAAACGACTGACAAGATCCACCAGATAAGGGAAAATTTGGTAAAGGCCCGGGATAGACAAAAGATGTACGCCGATAAACGACGCAAGCCCCGCGAATTTGCAGTTGGCGACTACGTGCTCCTAAAGGTATCACCTTGGAAGGGAGTAGTCCGATTCGGCAAAAGAGGGAAACTTGCGCCTCGATTTGTTGGACCTTTTAAGATTCTGGAAAGGATCGGTAAAGTTGCCTACAAACTCGAATTACCGGAGGAACTCAGCAATGTCCACCCGACTTTCCATATTTCAAACCTTCGAAAATGCATAGCCGACCACGACGCAATAATACCACTCGACGATCTTCAGGTCAATGAGACGCTACACTTCGTGGAAAAGCCTGTCGAAATCATGGACCGACAGACCAAGCAACTCAGACGCTCTCGCATTCCTATTGTAAAGGTACGATGGGAAGGCAAACGAGGCGCGGAGTTCACTTGGGAACTCGAAAGTGACATGAAGGCCAAGTACCCGCAGTTGTTCAGATAGATCTGAAGCATCAAATAGGTAAAATCACACGGCGATGTACGGTTCTCGGCCTAATTTCGGGACGAAATTCCCTAAAGGAGGGGAGACTGTAACACCCCGTGTTTTTCCAAAGTCAAAGTCAAAGTCAAGTGTTGACTGTTATTGGAATTAAAGATTAATGGAGATTAATTTCATTTTAGTTTCATTTTGATTTTCGTATTATTTGGAGTAAGTGTTGTATAATCAAACTAATCGACCGATAATCGAACTGTGAACCAACGACCGACTGTGAATGATAGGAAGTAACAATGCAATAAAGCTAGTTAATCAATAATCAAGCTAATCGAATCAATCATCAAACTCAAGTGTGGGGATTTTAGTACCTATTTTTATACGTGTGTGTGTGCCTTATGTGTTACTTGTGCATGTTTGCTTTTATGTTAAAGTGTGTGGTGAATCAATCAAATCAATCAAGACTCAAAGGTGAATCAAACTCAATCGAAATCGAATCCAAATCGTGGTGTAAGGATGCTTGTATGTTAGATATAGTAGTTGGAACTAAAAGTAATTTGATTAGGAATTCTATCATTCTCAAATCATCGTTCATCGAACTCGAAATATCGAAAATCGTCGCGAAACACTCAAAACTAGGCAAGCCGTTCGAACAGGGCAACCTGATCGAACAGGCTAGCCGATCGAACAGGGCAACCTGATCGAACAGGCTAGCCGATCGAACAGGCTGTTCGATCGGACAGCTGCTCGATCAGGGATGCTGTTCGATCAGCTGACCCTTTCCTCTTTTGGAAGCCTATAAATAGGGCTGTCCTTGTCAAGCTTTCCACTTTTGGAAAAGCTCTGACCGACCAGCCTCTTCTTCTCACTAAATCTCAGATTTCTCTCAAACCGGTAAGTATTTCGCTCTAATCCTTGTACGTTTTTGTTCATTAATCGATTCTCCATCTTTCTATCTTTCAAAATCTGAATTTCATCCATGAAATCACCAAGATCTAGGTGTTCTTGAGTGATGTCATCATGGTGTTCTTGGTGTTCATCAAGAACTTCATGTTCTTGACTTCATTCAACCATGAATAAGCTAGATCTAACCGATTTCCACATAAATAACCTAAAATCTTCCAAAGATCTTAACATTTCACGGTGGAAAAGGATTGGAAGATGGGTTTTCATCTATCTTTCAACTCTTTTACACTCAAAAAGGAAAACGAGACTTGAACCGATTTATAAACCATTCTAAACAAACACATGGTTCAAGATTCGGGTTCTACCGAGAGATATACCGATTCCGGGTTAAACGTTAGACTTGGGTTCCAAACCGTCTCTGACCGAGTTTGGGTGATTCCTGCTCGAGTCAGTAGGCTAAATGGGGACTTCAGTTTTGTGGTTCAACTCGTAGTCAAAATATCTCTAAAACATCAACAAATAACGGTAATAACCAAGTGTTAAGTGATAGGTTAACTGAATCGAGAAGCTGGCCGAACGGCTAGGCTGTTCGATCGAACAGCCCAACCGAACGACTATGCCAGCCGATCGGCTAGGCTAACCGATCGACTAGCACTTAGACCCACCAACTCACAAAGTGTAGTATTGACGAGGTACTGTTCGATCGACTACGCCACTCGATTGTAATCATTACTGCTCGAATCATGAGATACTATACTTCAAAACACTTAGACTTTTCGAAACAATGGAATGTCACCCGATCGAGCATACCAACCGATCGAATGACATACTTGAAAACAATAAAGTGCTAACCGATCGGTTGGGCTAACCGATCGAACAGCTGTACGATCGGCCAACCTGAAAGGTAGTACAAACCATCATACACAAACACATCCTTCACATCAAAGGAAGAAACAACCCACTTGAAGGAACCAGCCGATCGAGCCAGCCAGCCGATCGAATGGATGTTCGAACGGACTTTCAAACCAACCGAACAGCCCACTCGATCGAACTGCTGTCCGATCGAATGGCCTACTCGATCCCAGTACATTGTTTACTTTTTCCGCGTTACTCATCGTTGTGTTATCGAACTATTCAGGCTAACCTATTCTCAGTGCTCCCTTCAATCCACAACCAACCACTGTGAGTATACTCGATCCCTTTTTGCTTTCAGCACTTTTGGGTGTTACATACGTAATCTATCAAATTCACAAACGACACAAACTATTTGAACGCTAACCTATTTGCATGTATTACTTGTCTAAATGATCGCTGTTTATTATGTTTACACGTGGAGTGCTATCTACCTGCTTTAGCAACATAGTACTATAGTTTGGACTCAGCACCCGTTCACACGGGGGTTGCTAAGGACAATTACTTGCATGGATTACGGTGGTAATCATGTATTGCGAACTGTCTCGGACAGTCAACTCGAAGTCGTTGGTATCGATGGTCCCATGTTGATAATTTACATGCATCGTTTGCCCTTGTGTACGTGCTTGGTTATGCGTAAACTATTCGAACTCTATATGCTATATCAAACTTGTGTACTCACCTTTACATTATATGTATTGACTGTTATTTTAACGTATGTGACAGGTGTTTAAGCTACTAGCGTGCTAGGGAAGCGAGGCAATAATAAGCTTCTAGGAGCCTGTGACCTTAGGACAGTGTCCACGTATCTGTTCCAGGGCCATAATTATCTGTAGATCTTGTACTGGCACCTGTAGTCAGTAAGATTTACGGATAGCCGTCTAGAAGTCTTAAAACGATATTTACTTTCGGTCTGTAATAATTAAGAACATGAGTTGTCGGAACAGTTCCCATATTGTTTAGTTGATTTCTATGATAACTTGTTATTATTTGGGACACGGTATGGGACGTGTTATATAACTGAATTGTATGATAGTTGTTGTGGAAACTTCTGAACAATCTGTTTCGCTCAGTGCCGCGCCCCGATGATTCCGCCATCGGTTGGGGTGTGACAGCAAAGCACTTGAAAATGATGGCAGAGAGTGACAGTGAAGATGAAAAAGCTAAAAAGAAAAAGAAAAAGTTAAAAACACCGGTCATCAGTGATGATGAAGATGTTCCGGTGGTTAGAAGAAAAGTGAAAAAAATTCCAGCTTTCAAGATTGATGAAGAAGCTGATGCAAAGAAGAGTCCAGTGATTTGTGAAAATTGTGAAGCTATAAAGAAACAAAACAGTACTTTGATTCACAACATGAACATATTAAAGGAGTCTTATGATGTGCTGAACAAAGCCATGAATATGTACAATGAAACAAGTGAAGAACATGCAACAGCAATGAAGACACTTCAAGGAGCATTCATGATAAAGCAGAAAGTTGTGAACAATTACATCGAGAAGTGTGCTGTTCTGGAACGAAAACTGGAGACTCAACGAATTGAAACTGAAAGAGTTAATCGTTTGTAAAAAAGTTACTCATGTACTTCTTATGTCATTGACAGGATTTATCCAACTGTTGAAGGCATGAAGGCATTTGAAGATGATGAAGTGACTGAAGAACTGAAGGTTTCTGAAGAAAAGACTCCTGAAAAGAAGAAAGAAAAGAAGAAGGATACTAAAGAAAAGACATCTGGTAAGAAACAAAGTGTTAGTTACAAGAGTCCGCCCCCGCTTGAAAATGGATATTCGCTAAGAAATCCAAATTCAGAAAGAGTTAAAAAGGCAACCAACTTACAGTGGGAGTCGGAGTCATCAGTCAATTTGCCAGAAAATATTGATGTCACGTTCACATCGTCTGACACTGATCAACAATCTCAATTGATGAAGAAAGTGGTGGATCATGTGTTAGATAACGATGAAACAGAGGAGTCAAAGTCGGAGTATATGTCGGAGTCAAAGTCTGAGTCTAGCACTCCGAGTCAAACTGAAAAACAGGGCAAAAGAGTTTACAATAAAGAATTTCTTCTATCAAAATCTAATTTGAATGACGAAACATTCAAAGTTGCATATACGTTGAATGATTCTGACAAATTATATTCTGATGAGGAATTTCCAATAAGAGGTGTCAAAACCGAACTGATCAAAAAGGTTTTCAAACTAACAGAAATTAATATTTCTGAAACAAAAGATGTGAATCTTACTGACAAACCTAAAAAATATACCTCAAGAGTTCAACAAAGAGAAAACAAGAAAAAGGGTTAGAGTTCTGGTTCTGGTTATCGAAAGAAACCAAACCATAACGGTAATTTCAAAAAGAAAGGTCTTGGTTTTATTCCACCAGAAAATTATGAAAATGAAAAATATGTTAGAGATTTTAAATCAAAAATGTTTTTTGTTTCAGGTGCATCTTCTGAAGAAGAGAAAGAAAAGTTGTTCAGAAAGCAGTCAAACAAAGATTTCCTTGCGAAGAAGCAAGAAGAGATGCAGACTGTTGATTAGAAGAAGGAAACTCGAACCTGTTTCAAATGTGGAAAAAGTGGTCATATTGCCATGAATTGTTCACAGGCAAAACAAATTAAACAGGGAGTTTCTAAACTGAAAGAGAAAGTGATTGAATTCGAACCATCAATTAATAGAACAAAACTTTTCAAAAATTCAAAATTTGAAATTGGTAAATTTTCGAACAGGTTTTATAAGAGAAGAGCAAATTCTGACAACCAGAAATGGGTTGTTAAAAAATCGGGTGATAGTTCTAGCAATGATTTTGATTCATCAAAATCAGAAGAGCTAACATCTGGCGATGAATCTGATTTCAGAAAGTCAGAGGAGCCACAGATTGAGGAAAAAGGTGAAAAATCAGTGCCGACTGTGGATGATGTGAATTTTCCACCACTTCGGGCTGAAAATTTTAAGAAGAAAATTGGTAAAGTGGAAATTTCAAATCAGTTTTATTCTGATAAAAAGGTTTTTGATGTTGAAAAGGCCTTTAACCCCACTGTTCAGAACATATTTGGTAAAATGATTGATGGTAAGGTAAAGGGGGTTAAAGAGTTTTATGAGAAGAAGATGGTAGGTAAGAAACTGAGTGTTGGTAACAAGGTATCACCCAAGGCTGGTCAGGCTTGGGTGGATATTTTCTTTGACTAAAAAACCTGACTTGCCGGAGCTCCCAGGTTGGTAAGAGTGGAGCATGAATCGGCATCTTTCTTTATAATTGAGTTTGATTGTGATTATTTACAAGTGGTACAGAGGTTTGTTCTGACAAAGTGATTAATAAAGGTCATTAATTTGAACTTGATGTAATTTTCATACAAGTCGTTGAGAACAATGTGATGAACCCCGAACCTACAAATGGTTTATAAAATCAACAAAACTAATTTTCCGGAAAAACATTTTGATTAAAACAAACTTAAGTGTTTTGAAATCATAATGACAAAATAGTTTGTTGAGAGGGGGAGTTCTGATTGTTTATGCCAAGTGGATGGCGAATTGAAGCAATTCACAACAGTTGTCAATTTTCTTGTATAGTTTGTTTTTAAATTTCTTTAAATGTGTTTGCATTTTAGGGGGAGTAAGAAATTTCAGAAAATCCAAAAACATTAGAAAATTTGAAAAGGGCATAAACATGATAAAATCAAAAACGAGTTTTGTTGTAAAAAGAGGAAATGATAGTACATCAGTCGACTATCACAACATGCTAAAGAATTGGAAAGTCAAATGTGATAAACAATCTCACTGTGGATGTGCCAGTAGGTTTTTATACATTCAGTAGATTGTATTCGAGATATAAACCTAAATTTCAAACTTACTTATATCGTGGGGAACATTTCTTGGATATATGGGTAACCTCCGAAATCTTGTTTGAAAGGTCCCTCTTTCTGAGATACTAGGTCTTTATACTCAGTGATATTTGGGGTATTATCCCGGAACTTCTGATTTTGCGGAAGCAATGGCCTAGTCCCTGTATAATACTTTGCATTTGCTTGAAATATAGCACTGCCCTCAGTACAAAAATGATAAAACATTGAAAAATGTTAATCATGTGCTGTTGAAGAAAAGATTCTCTAAAGGGAACACACCGAAAGTCGAGCCGTCATCTCTCTGCTGAACGGAAGTTCTGACCTGAGCTCTCACGGTTTTCGCATTTAACCCTTTAACAGATATCATCTAGGTATACTCACCTGTAAGACTGAATATTGGGATCTGGATACGGGAGTATATTCAAGTGGTGGGACACACGAATATGTTTAAGTCTATTAAAACACTAATCTCGTATCTCGAAACAGTTGAACTTTGTGTGAAAATTTTAGTGGACCAATATACTGACCATCTAGGTGAATTGTTTAGAACTTAAAATGTTTAAAGCTTAACGGTGTTAGTGATTTGTCTCAAAAACTGATATGATCCTCTTACACAAACTCACAAAAATATTGTATGTAAATAGTTCTTTACTGCATTTCATTCTATTAAAAATCCAAAAAGATTTTCGACAACTGATTGTGAAAAGCTGATTTTCAAAATTCCAAGTGCTAAACATGATGAATATCAATTTGAGAAGGAGTGTGTTTAAAATGAGTAAAATTTTGAAGATTTTCTTTGCAAGTGGTCATCAGTAGTTTTTCAAATGAAAAATCATTCTTTGATTAATCTTGTCTCCGCAAGTGTTAAGCAGAAATCATAAAATTGTCAAATGTTAAATTTGTGAAACTTATTGTGTGGTAGAGATTGTGCAGGTATGAAATCTGAGAAGTGCCAGGTTCTGATTCCTGAGGATTCTGTGGTTAGAGAAAGCCAGGTTTTGATCCTGAGCAATGTATGAGCCAGGACACGATCTTGAACCTGTGAAAGCCAGACTGCGATCCCAGCTTATCGAAAGGGGGAGTCTGTAGATGAAAAGAGCCAGGTTATGATTCTGGAAGCTTGTATTCATGCAAACTGTTGATTAACTTAAGGAATCAAGAGATCTGATCAAGAGAAGCAAGAGCCAAGTTCAGATCCTGGTAAAGGAGTTCAAGGGGAGTCTGTTGGTGATGATAGAGAAGAGAAGAGAGAGATTTAAGGATGCTTTACAGTGTCATATACTTTAAAAGAAGCCCAAAGACTGATAAAGACTGAAGATGTTGAAGACTCGACACTTAAGACTCGTCAACATTCGAGGGGGAATCTGTTGGTGCATGCGTCTGTCGACTTCGTCTTGTATCGAGTCTTGCATTGCTCAGGGCACGAAGTTTGAGAAAACAAGTCATGAAGCTAACTCCACTTGAAGGACTAATTCCGCTTGAAATAGTCATTTGATAATTCCGTGCGGAATTAGACATAATTCCGTTTGAAGTGGTCTAATTTCGTGTGTACTTGTAATTCCGTGTGAACAGGTAATTCCGCATGAGATTGTTCAAGCGGAATTACCATGCCTATATATATGTGTAGTTCCGTTTCATTTGACACGGAATTAAGAAGAGCGTTTCCGACGGCGAAGCTCTGTCGAAGTGTCTACAGACTTGTAATTGTTACCAAATCAATAGAAAGACAGTTTAAAGTGATATTCTAGCTGAATCACACACAATACGTTTGTTTCCGCCTTTCATATTGTGTAGAACACCTCTGAACGACTCGTTTCGGGTCCGAATACGATCCTACACAATCTTTAGAGAAAGTTTATGCATCACGTGCCACATGCATAACCGATGCCTCGTTTCAAAAAATAAAATAGAAATAGCCTTCTTTATTGTTGGATCTTGGTCAGTGACAACAACTTTTGGTTGAGCACCGACAACTTTTAGAAAAACTCTCAACAACCATATATACGTATCAGTAGTTTCCGACGCCAATAATGCAACACCAAATGTAACATTGAAGTGGTGATTGTCTATACCAGTGAATGATACAAACACCATAGAGTATCTGCGTATGAAAACGCCATTGAAAAAATGAAACGAGAACAAAACGTCAATGCATCTAAACAGTGAAAACGCAAAAACACAGAAAAAATAGAATTATAAATATTACTTGTCGGAACGATACGTGGCGTCAAACGAAATTACATCACCAAACACGTGGTAATTACGTTTGCATTGACAATCACTCCAAAAAAGTCCCTTCAAACGATTCTCATCATCTGTGAAGTAATCGTACGAGAAATTAGGCTGGGACTGTTTTTTTGCATGCGAATGCCTCACAACCATCTCAGCGTTGTATTCCCCTATAAACAAGTTAATTTTCCTCTTGTAGTTCTTAAAATCAACTTTACTTGCACCCACGTCTTCAAAACCGCCAAAACAAGTCTTACTAATATTAAACGCCTTAACCGGTCCCAGATTCAACTTAGACATGCTATGTATAACATGCTTCTAGAGTTGAGTGAGGTGTCGTTCAAACGAAAGAAAATGCTTATCAGGTTGTTCAACAAAATCATGGTTGTGCTCCTCAACAAACTTATAGACCTTCCATGATCCAGCCTCAAATGTTACACATAATTGTGCTCCACAACCAGTCCCCTTTGAAAAGTTGGATCGCACAGTCCTTTCCTTTTGATTCGGGTCCAACGTATTAACCTTCTTCTCCTTACATACCCCAGATCTCGTACACATGTAATACTTAATATATGTTTCTCCTTTGGCGTTTATCTTTCAATCCCTTTCCTGACAGAAAAACCACAGGTCGCATACCTAACATATAACGAATAACAATCATCGACGCTTGGGAATATCTTGTCTATTTTTGGCTTTATCTCTTCACTAACGTCGGGAATGATAAATGGAAAACCAGTTTTCGGGCAAAACCTTTCATTCGAAGAAACACCCTCGTCTGAAAAAACACAGTGAGAACGAATTAAGAAAAACGCCATTGGTGAAATATTTAACATAGAAAATGTCTCCTTGAAACATTATCGATGAAAACTCTATTAATTGAATAATAAACAATAGGAATAACTGATGTTACTTTCTTAATAGAACATATTAATGAAAACGCCATAATGAAAACGCCATAATGAAAACGCCATTAGTTGAATAATAAAAAATATGAAGAACTGATGTTAGTGTCTTCCTAAAACATGTTAATGAAAACGCCATAAGTTGAATAATTAACAAATAGTAAGAACGGATGGTTATAAATTAACGCCAATATTCACAACTAATCAGATATACTTAACCAGGTGTAAAACGCCGTTGATCATAAACAATAAGCACATATTAGATCCCAAATGACAATTAACATTAATAATGAAAACGCCAAATATTGAATATAGGAAGAACGCCATTGAAACATAAATGCTAATTACTTTGAAAAAAACGCCAATGAAACAAGCATAAAGAACAAAACGCCATATCTATTGCATGATTTGCTGGAACACATATGAAAACGCCATCAAATATTACTTTGTAGAATGGAATCCACGTTAGACGCCATAGATCTCAGAAGCTTGGTGAGGAGGTAACTGCTAATACGAAATTTTTGGAATTTTGTTTGAAACGGAATTATAACGCTATTTATTGAGGGGAACATGGATAATGACAATCGTGCCCCTGCATATCATTTAGCGCCCCCTGCCACGTGTTCGACCAGGATCCGTTCTCACCGTTTTCATACTTCCAACCGTTTTCTCCTAATCCCGTTTATATATATATATATATATATATATATATATATATATATATATATATATATATATATATATATATATATATATATATATATAGGAACGGGATCAGGAGAGAACGATTTGAAGTGTGAGAACAGTTAGAACACTTTTCAGCCATAGGGTCTTTGTCATTTGTGGCTAAGATGATGCGGTGACATTTTTGAAAATAATGGGAACCTTATAACTACCAGGAGGGGTAAAATTGGAAGATCCAACAAGGGTGCACATGCTAATCACATGTCATTTTCCCCCATCATCACGCCAATAACTTTTTTATACGTGATTATTTTTCTAAAAAATTACACCATAAAACTCAGCGTTTTTTTATCTTTCCAACGAGTATACTATTGATTACTTTTCAAAAAAAATTAAATGGGTTTTATGGCGTTTTTCTGAACTGTGTGTTTTATGGCGTTTTAGACTAGTTATTTTTATGGCATTTTTCGGAACTATGTGTTTTTATGGCGTTTTAACTAGGTATTTTCTTGGCGTTTTTCTGAACTGAGTATTTTATGGCGTTTTAACTGGGTATTTTAATGGGGTTTTTTTTTCTGAATTTGGTGTTTTTATGGCGTTTTATTTGAACACCCAGTTCATGTGTGTGGGGTTTTTGACAATATTACCCCTTAGTGTAATTTATCAATGCCACATGTCAACTCCAAAATCGTTCTCACACTTTTCACCGTTCTCTCTAAATCCTGACCCTATATATATATATAGTGGAGAGTTCAGACGAGAAGTTTTTTTTTTTTTTTAAGAATAAAAAAGAAGATGTTTCAACCAATAAGAGTGCTTCATTTTACTTCATTTATTTTTTGTATTTAATATTAGTGTAAGGATATATTGGCAAGTTTAGATGGATCATTAATTGGTAGTCTTCCTTTTTAATAGCTAACTACATTAAATTTGTAACCTATTTAAAAAAAAACATATTTTTTCAAAAAAAAAAAAGAAATAATATATAATTTAAAGTGTAGCATAAATTACGAGGTGTGTAGGATGAATTACAAGCTGTGTAGGATAAATTTCAATATGTGTAGGATAAATATTGATGTGTGTAAGAAAAAATTTAAGTATGGAGGATGATAGTATTTATGACTAATTCATTAGTGAAAGATAATAATAAATGAGTTGAGAGAAAAACTATTTAATGTTTTACATTTGTACCCTTTGTTCTTTTTCTTTTTAATTTAATTTTCTTCTCAAATGAACATTCCCCTATATATATATATATATATATATATATATATATATATATATATATATATATATATATATATATATATATATATATATATATATATAGGAAGTAATCTACACCCTTTGATTTGTTTTGTGAGAAGTGTAGGAAGTAATCTACACCCTTTGATTTTTAATCTAATGGTTGAGATTATAATGGAAAAATTGTAAATAGTGTTTACCATTAAAATAATTAATTTTCTATATTAAGGGTATAAAGGTAAATTTAACATTTTTAAATTAAAAAACCTACATGTAATGCACATGCAAGTTACCCCGTCTTTTTTAAACGTCAATAACTTTTTATACGTAACTTCTTTATAAAAAAGTTACATCATAATAATTAGTGTTTTTTATCTTTAATATGAGTACCACATTGCTATACTTATATAGAGAAAAAAAATTTATGTTTCGATCGTATGTTTTAGTCCATGGTGTTTTGTCTATGTTGTTTTAATTATATAGTGATTCAAGGCGTTGTGTTGTATAGTAAAACACCATGAACGTATATAAGACACCTTAACATTGCAAATAACATTTACATTCAATCTTGTTTTCTATAGTGTTTTATTTTACAAGACACCATAATCTGTTTTGAATTCCTAAAATAAAACTCCATAGAAAAAAAGACTGAAATATTGAATGTAAATGGTATTCGCAATGTTCTAGTGTCTTATATACGTTCATGGTGTTTACTGTAAAACACAACGTCTTGAATCACTATACAATTAAAACAACATAGAGAAAACACCATGGACTAAAACATCTGATCGAAACGTATTTTTTTTCTCTATATAAGTATAACAATATGGTGCTTATATTAAAGATAAAAAAAACACTCGTTATTATGGTTTAATTTTTTTAAAAGTTACGTATAAAAACTTATTGACGTTTAAAAAAGACGGGGGGACTTACATATGCATTGCATGTGGATTTTTGAATTTTATCTTTAATTACGTTTTTTATTAAATTACTTAATTGCACTTATCCTAATAAATTAAATAATGACATGTGTTCTCACCATGTTCCTTCTTATCCTTCTCACAAATTTCATCTTTTTTACAGGACCACACAAATTACTTAATTGCCCTTATCCTAATAAATTAAGATCGTATGAGAAGCACTAGGCTAATTGAGAAACTTGAGAAGCATTCTGGACCACACATTTTCTCTAAGCTTTTCGTAATATACGCATATGTATAGTTTAAAATTGGCTATATACAAATGTGTCTAATTCAAGATTTGACAATATACATGTATGCATATAGTAAATTTTAAGCTATACATATGTGTATATTACGAAAAGTTTAGGAAAATATGTGGTCCAAAAAGCTTATCAAGTTTCTCAAATAGGGTGGACTTCTCTTAGGATCCATACCCTATATATATAGGGAGATGATCATGAGAAAACTACTTAAATGTGAGGCAACTAAAAAACTCACTCAAAACCACTAGGGGGGGGGGTTTAATGAAGAAGGGGCAAAACTGGAAGAAAATATGTCTTTTCAAACATTTCTATCTTCCTCATATGTTATTAATTTTTTTAAATTGTGCCATATGGTCAAAATTTTTATCTTTCATTCAAGCATATTTTTGCGACATATTAAAAAAGACTTAACATGTCATATTTTATTCAATACTACTATTATAGTAGTACACATGTGCAACATAACATGAAATTTAGCCTTAAGGTTTAGGTTTTAGGTTTTAGGTTTAGTTTAGCTTTTAGGGTTAGGTATTCGAAGGGTTTAGGTTTCGGGTTTAGTTTTTAGGTGGGCGCGGGGGTGGGGGCTAGGCTTTTAGGGGGTTTACCTTTAGGGTTTAGTTTTTAGTTTCGTTTTTTTGGGATAGAGTGGGGGGTTTAGGTTTTGGGGGGCTTGGGGTGGGGGTTTAGGTATTTAGGGGCTGGGGGTTTGTGGGGGGGGGGTGTTAGGTTTTTGGTGAAGGGGGTTTTAGGTTTGGGGTGGGGGGTGGGTGGGTGGGGGTTGGGGGTGGGTGTTGGGGTTAGGTTTTTGGGTGTGGGGTGGGGGTGGGAGGTTTAGGTTTTGGGGTTTAGGTTTTAGGTTTTTGGAGATGGGGGTTTTAATGGAGCTGTTTAGTTTTCTCACTAAGATGTGTAAGATGAGTTTTCTCATATATATATATATATATATAAGGTTAGGTTCATTTGTGACCAACGCTCTTAATTATGAATTCACACACACACAAATATATATATATATATATATATATATATATATATATATATATATATATATATATAGCTGAGAGTTTAAATCATCATTATCATGCTCAGTAAATCTCACCAATACCTGAGGGTTTAAATGAGAACACTAAATATTGTGAGAACCGTGAGAACGAATGAAAAATCACGATAACTTGCTAAAAAACAATTCAAATTCAAAATTTTTTGTTACATTTATCATTATAATTCGAATACAATATTAGAAATTAAATTTACATGATTAAATTTACATATATTCAGAAATAAAGAAAATTTACACATGTGTAAGTTTGCCATTCACACGTGTAAATTTGTTGTATCTACAGATGTGTAAAAAACTTATTAAGAGTGATTTTGAAAGAAGAGATAAATTATTTAAAGAGTAAATTCTTTTTTTAAAGTTGTATTTTAATTATAATGAGGTTTGTATTAAAAATATTAATTTTGATTGGTTTTCTCCTTCATTCTCATGGTTCTCGCAATATTTAACATTCTCAAGACAACACTCCCCTATATATATATATATATATTAAAGATGATGGGTGACATTTAGTGTCCTTTTTAGTTGATAATAATGTTTCATATTTTAGAAAGACGTGTTACCCCACACCTGTCTTAAATGATTGAAAATGATTTTAATTTCAAACTCTTTACCCTACACATTAAATGATTGAAAAAGATTTTAGCTAAAGTAAATTATACCGAAGGTAATTATAAGCTATCAGGTTGCGGGGGTGAAGAACTCGTGTGTATCTTGAACCTTGACCAACATCATCTCATTAGTCATTATAAAGAAGAATAGTAACAGACATGTTAGATTCGGAGGACAGTAACGAGGACCCACCACACTAGTATCAGTGATTTTAGTGTAATTAAGCTATTTCAAGTAATCGAGATTTTTCACTCAGAAATCAAATGAGAAATCATTAGGCTATGTATTATACCTACGGGAAAAGGAGCGGGAGCGGGGAACGCCGCTACCCCTGTTCCCGTAAATTTCTAGGGTCTTCGTGGTCTCTATCCTGGTCTCACCGCTCGTCCTATGTTCTATTTCTTTTCCTTTTTAAAGGTAGAAAAATATGGTAAGAAATGGAAGGTTTGAAGCACATCCATGGTTGATTAGCTCTGGTTTGGAGAAGATTATACGCTAGAGATTGGGGAGGAATATAAGTTTATTAAGAATACAAAAGCTTTAATAATTTACATTTATACACTTAAAAGTACTATTATTTTGCATTTCCACCCTTTAAAGTATTAATAATTTATATTTGAGTTAATTACGCTTGGGAAAAGGAGCTAAACATGAGGCAAAAATGCTGGATGGAATCTCTAAGTGACTATGATTGTGAAATTCAATATCACAAAGGTAAAGCTAATGCATTAAACCGTAAGCATCATGAACAGTCAAAACAGGCATGTACTCTCAGATTAAATCAGTAAATAGATTTAATGGAGCAATTGAAAAGTACCCAGGAAGTGAAAATTTTCTGAAAAAAATAAAGGATTAAAAGGCATGATAAAAGAATTGGAGAAATATGTAAATGGAATTTGGAGATTCCATAGAAGGAGAATTTGGGTACTTATTCAAGGAAACCTACGAGAAAAGATTCTCGAAGAAGCTAATAAATCTAAGTATATGATGCATCCCGGAAGTGATAAGACGTATCAAGGTTTGAAGAAGAATTACTAGTGGATAGGAATGAAAAAAGGAAATAACAAGTTTCGAAATGCTTAACTTATTCGCATGTTAAAACTAAGCATTAGAAACCTTTAGGTTTACTTCAACGATTAGAAATGCCAGTATGGAAATGAGAATTGATAACAAATGGATGTTACCAATTTACCCAAAACAAGCACGGGTAACGACACAATCTGGGTGATTATGGATCGACTAACTAAGTCAACAAATTTCCTACCAATGAAAGCAACCTTTAATATAGAACGCTTAGTTAAGTTGTATGTGGACGAAATAGTCTCTTTACATGGAATCCCGTTATCTGTTGTATCTGATCGAGATAATCATTTCATTTCTCATTTTTGGAGAGTGTTCAAAAAGCCATGGAAACTCTAGTGAATCTAAGTACAGCTTATTATGAGCAAGATGAAAGAACAATACAAACATAGGAAGACATGCTAAGTGCTTGTGTAATAGATTTTGATGAAAGTGGGACGATCACTTGCCACCGATGTCTGCAAAATGAAACATATAAATTATATCAAATGAAGCATAAAACTATCCCTTTTTAGTACTAATGCCGGAAAAAGCGTGTTTCTTTCTTCCTTTTGAATTTACAGGACCAAACGAGCTTAAAAGAACAAAAGGAGCAAATAAGCAGCCAAAACCAACATAAATACAAAAAGAAGGAATAAACGTGACATGTCCGACCCCTCGACAACATCCCCAAAGCAAAAACAAGGAAACAAAGCCTGACCACGGGGCCGTGCCCAGCTGGGCATGGGGCGTGGTCAGGAGCCTGCACAACAAGACAAACCTGCAGAAGCTTCTACACCCACCATAGGGCCGTGCCCAGCTCTACACGGGGCGTGGTCAACTCTAAGATACACAGAATCTTGATAGTACAGCAAAGAGTTGACCACGGGGTCGTGCCCAGGAGACACCGGGTCGTGTGGGGCCCTCTGCTGACAATTGCAATTAATGAAGGAAGAGAAGATGATGGCCACGGGCCGTGTTGGCTGGACACGGGGCTGTGGCCAGGGCTCTGTTCTGGCTATAAATAGGGGTGCTTGGTTCACTTCAAAGGCATCCCTTGGCAAACCACTACTCTCCCACTTTGCCACCACTCCACCACCACTACAACACTAACACCCACCACCATCATCCATCATTAGAGTGTGTAGTAGTCTGGGGATCCAAGATTGATTGTAGGAGTTCTTGCCAATCAACGCCCATGTTTGGCTAAGCCTCTTACATTACTTGGTGAAGACAAGTCTTTTATGTATTACTTTTGATTTTTAGTCTGTCGGCACTTTTTATTTGGGTTTATATTAATGACTTTAATAACTAGTTTCTTATGTTGAAGTTGAATTTTCTTTACCATTTCTTCATGATGTCTTGAGGTTGCTTTACTGTCTATATAAAGTAAATGATGTCATCATTCGTGTCTTTACGGTCTATATAAAGCGCGTTAACTACCTGGAAGGGGGTTAGGGGGATGGTTTGGTAAAGTTCTTGTCTCGTTCAGTGTATAGATCATGCGAGGACCTGGTTGAAGCTTATTAGGACCTCCTTCAGTGTCCAACGGTATTGGATGACGGGGGTGCGAATGGCTTGAACCCCTCATATGTAAACTACTATTAATACTTTAAACCGGCTTCTTGGGATTGTATCCTTGCTGACTCAAACCACTTAGCTGAGGGTAACGTCACCTTCAAAAGAGGGGTACCGCTTTTTGCATTAATAACTTACTTAATTGTCTTTCAATATTCCGACCCTTTGTAATTGTATCCCTGCTGACTCAAACCACTGGGTTGACGGTAACGTCACCTTCAAAAGAGGGGCCTACTACTATTACTAAGAGAATCTCTTAAAAAGTCCGAAAGTGCGAAAATCATCAAAGGATACATTAAAGATGAGTTGGATCCAAGTGATTCTATCTTGTCTATCTGTTTTTATTTTTTTTATCTTTTCATTTTCTAGTTTTATTTTCATGTTTCAAAACTTTTCTAAAAAATTTAGATCGATTTGACGTTGAGGATAAACCGGTATTAAAAGCTCCTATGTCCTTGGACGACCTCGGTATCTTACCAACACTATACTATGTTCACGATAGGTGCACTTGCCCAAGTGTGTGTTTAGTGTTAGTATAATATCGTGTTTTATAAATTTAAAACTTGACGCCGTTGTCGGGGACACAAGGATTTTAAGAAAGCTTAAAATTAGAGCTGTAAACGAACCGAACGAACACAAACAAGGCTATGTTCGTGTTCGTTCGTTAAGGAAATTTGGATGTTCGTGAACTGTTCGCGAACACATGACGAACAGAAGTTTGTGTTTGTGTTCGTTCGTTAAGGAATTTTGGTTGTTCGCGAACAGTTCGTGAAAACTAATCACGAACGCAAACGAACACAAATAAACATTAATTTTGAAAATTAAAAAAAGGCACCGTTAAGGCCAGATGGGTTATTAGTTTTTACTAATTTTTTAATGTAATTAGTGTACTGAAGTGTATGAATTAGGCGGGAAAGTAAAAAAAAAACAGGTGGGAAGGTAAACAAAAAGAGGGGAAAATAATACTTATAGGGGAAAGTAAAAAATTAATAAAACATTAAAACTTTTAGAAAAATAAACATAAAAAATCGAACACGAACGGACATATTACCGAATGTTCACGAACGCATACGAACGAACGAGACCTTTATCCGTGTTCGTTCGTTAAGCTTATCGAACGAAATTTTTTGTTCATGTTCGTTCGTTAAGCTTATCGAACGAACATAAACGAACTTCCCGCCGAACGGTTCATGAACTGTTCGATGAACGTTCGGTTCGTTTACAGCCCTACTTAAAATCGACGGCCTAATCATTTTTCAAAACCTTTTCGAAACTGCGCGCACATTTTTTTTAATTTTTAGGAATTTTTGCATAACAGTAAGCTGAACACGGGGCCGTGCTCATTGAACACTGAGCCTTTGTTTCAGCTTTTTAATTTTGTTTTCTGGTCCCGAGACTCTGTGATCTGCTGAGTGATTTTCATGGATCAATACTCAGGAGGTTACACTTACTACTATGAAGAGGATGATTACGATGAAGAATATTGTACCATTTGTGGTAATCCTCACTCGGTACAATATTGTGACCTTTTCGAGCCATCCACCTTATATGCATACCATGAGGAACCAAGGTATGAGCCATCCACCTCATATACGTATTATGAGGACCCAAGATTTGAACTTCCAAACTCAATCTTTTGGGACACTTATCCCGCTAACTTTCACGAACCACCAACTATCCTCCCCGAAACCGAGAGAATTGTGCAATATCTCAACGATATTGAACGCTTTATAAAAGAATCCCGCGAGAGGGAAGAGGCAATTTGCACTAAAGAAGTAATAATTGAAGAAGTAAAAATGGAAGAACAAGTAAGTGAAAAACCAACACATGAACCGAACGACGAAAGAGGCAAGTCCGAAAACGATAATTTTCAAAAAGAGTCAATTTTGCAAGAAATTAATCTTTTAACATATTCTTTCGAAAATCATTGTTTGGTACCTACTCATGCTAAGTTTTTAAAAGAGTTAAACACTAACACTAAAATTGACGAAATAATAAGCATTAAATTAACAAACGATCAAACTACGCTAATAAAAGATGATCCATTTGAAATTAACGTTACCACGGTTCCATGTTTCTTTCAAAACACATTTATTAGTAATATTACAATTGATAAAGATCTTTGTGTTAATATAATGTCAAACTATATTTTCGAAAAATTAAGTATTAGTGATTTTTCTCCACTTCAAATCCTCATTTTTCTTTCTAATCGGAAAATAATAAAATCAATGGGAGTAGTTGAGGATGTGTTAGTGAAAACAAACCAAACGGTAGTCCCAGCCGACTTCGTCATTTTTGATGATGCTCCACTTGTGCTGGGACAACCTTTTGTGAAAACCCATCAAGCATTGATCAATCGGAAGCAAAAAAACCTACCATTCAATTAGGGGCCGACAAAAGGTATGTCGATCTTGACCAATCAATGAAATATCCAATCGGCAATGACGACCCCTAATTGAAGACGAAGATGAACCACCCTATACGGAAGACGAAATCGACCAACTTGTCGAAGAAGATGTCGCCATTGAACAAACCTTTTTGGTCCTCGACCAAAATAATGAGCAACCAAATAAGAAGTCTTTCAAAGACCCACCACTTGAGCTCAAAGAACTCCCAAAAGGTTTTGGAATATGCTTTTCTCGACAAGGATGGTAAGTTACCTGTAATTATTTCTTCAAAATTAACTAGTTTAGAAAAAGAAAAATTAATTACACTTTTGAAAAAACACAAAAACGCAATCGCATGGAAGCTTGAAGACATTAAAGGAATAAATCCTTCCATGTGCACGCACAATATTTTAATGAATGATGACTATAAATCGGTTATGCAGCCACAACGTAGAGTAAATCCAAATGTTCAAGAAGTGGTTAAAAACGAAGTCATCAAACTACTTGACGCCGGACTCATCTACCCAATTTCCGATAGCCCTTGGGTAAGTCCTGTTCAAGTAGTTCCCAAGAAAGGAGGTATGACGATGGTCACTAATGAAAAAAATGAATTAATACCAACAAGAACCGTCACCGGATGGAGAGTTTGTATAGACTATCGTCGATTAAATGAGGAAACGAGGAAAGACCACTTCCCCTTGCCTTTTATTGATCAAATGTTAGAAAGATTATCCAGTCACAAATTTTATTGTTTTTTATATGGTTTTTCAGGTTACTTTCTAATACCGATAGCTCCCGAAGACCAAGAAAAAACAACATTTACATGCCCCTACGGAACTTTTGATTATCGACGCATGCCTTTTAGTCTTTGTAATGCCCCCGCAACCTTACAACGTTGCATGGTTGCCATCTTCCATGATATGATAGAAAAAAACCATGGAAGTTTTCATGGACGACTTTTCTATCTTTGGGGATTCGTACGACCAATGCCTCGATAAACCTTGAACGAATGCTACCCCGATGTGAGGAAACTAACCTCGCCCTTGATTGGGAAAAATGCCAATTCATGGTAACAGAGGGAATAGTACTCGGTCACAAAATCTCAAGCGAAGGAATGGAGGTCGATCGGGCAAAAATGGGCAAAAATAGACACCATATCCCAATTACCACCTCCATCCTCCGTTAGAGCTATCAGAAGTTTTCTAGGGCATGCCGAATTCTATAGATGATTTATCAAAGGCTTTTGTAAAATTTCAAGACCTCTAACAAAACTACTTGAAAAAGATGCACCATTCACCTTTGACAAGGATTGCAACCAAGCATTTTGAACACTAAAAGAAATGCTAGTCAATGCACCAATCACGATAGCGCCTGATTGGAAATTACCTTTCGAAATCATGTGCGATGCAAGTGACTTTGCAGTTGGAGTTGTCTTGGGACAACGAAAAGATAAGCACTTTCACCCAATATACTATACTAGAAAAACATTTAATGATGCACAAGAAAATTACACAAAAACTGAAAAAGAGTTACTAGCGGTAGTATTTGCTTTTGATAAATTTCGTTCTTATCTTGTTCTTTCTAAAACAATAGTTTATACAGACCGTGCAACCATTCGTTATCTCTTTAAAAAACAGGATGCCAAGCCGCGTTTAATCAGGTGGATTCTACTCCACCAAGAATTCGACATTGAAATAAAAGACAAAAGAGGAGCTGAAAACACCGCAGCCGATCATCTATCCCGCTTGGAAGATCCAGCTTTGGAAGCAACTAGGGACGAGCTCATCAATGAGAAATTCCCAACGGAATCCTTAGAAATGGTGGAATACCGAGAAGAACCATGGTACGCCAACTACGCCAACTACTTAGCTAGTGGGATAGTCGCAAAAGGATGGTCAAATCATCAAAGAAAAACATTCTTTGCCGATGTAAAACATTATTTTTGGGAAGATCCTTATCTTTTCAAAATGTGTGCCGACCAACTTATCCGATGATGCGTACATGGTAGCGAAGCAAGGAAGATTCTCTGCCACTGTCATGAAGGTCCGTACGGAGGACATCATGGAGCCGCTAGCACCGCACGAAAGGTATTTGATTCAGGATTCTATTGGCCGACCATTTATAAAGGCTCGCAAAGTCTTATCAAGACATGTGATGCATGCCAACAATCAGGTAATATTTTTTCCAAAAATGAAATGCCACAAAATAGCATTCTTGTTTGTGAAATTTTTGATGTGTGGGGACTAGACTTTATGGGACCTTTCCCACCATCAAAAGGAAACAAATATATACTTGTAGCTGTGGATTACTTGTCAAAATGGGCAGAAGCCGAAGCTCTTCCAACTAACGATGAAAGAGTTGTGGTAAGATTCTTGAATCGACTATTTTCTCGTTTCGATACTCCAAAAGCACTAATAAGTTATATTGCTACCCACTTTTGTAATCATCAACTTCAAATTTTTTTTAACAAGATATGGGGTCTATCATCGGATCTCAACTGCGTATCACCCTCAAACAAATGGACAAGCCGAAGTGACTAATTGAGGTTTAAAAAGAATACTTGAAAATACCATAGGGTTAAATAAAAAAGAATGGGCCGATAAATTAGACGACGCTTTATGGGAATTTCAAACCGCGTATAAAACAACAATAGGTACCACCCCATATAAGCTTGTCTATGGAAAACGTTGTCATTTTGCCAGTAGAAATAACACACAAGGCTTACTGCGCATTAAAAAACGTGAAGTTAGACATTGAAACTGCCGGAAAGAATCGATTTTATCAATTAAACGAATTAGATGAATAAAGAAATCAAGCATACTCTAACTCTGAAATTTACAAGGAACGTATGAAAAACTTGCATGACAAACATATTAAGCCTAATGAATTTCGAGTAGGAGATCAGGTGCTATTGTTTAATTCACGACTTCGATTATTTCCCGGAAAATTAAAGTCTAGGTGGTCGGGACCTTTTTCTATCACCCATAATTTTCCACACGATGCAATCGAGATTAAATCTCGGAATGGCATTCCATTCAAAGTCAACGGACAAATGCTTAAGCTCTATCAATGATTCATTGAGGATGACGAGGAAGAGATCTCGCTACAAGCGGTCGAGGAATAATTAAACAAAGGTTTGTGTATTAACATCATGTCTTGTAGGTAATGGACTTCGGAAAAGCTTCAAAATCGATAAGGTAACTAAACCAGTTTTGGGAAACAGGTCGCTCACACGAGCACTACAAAAAATAATAAATAAATAAATTTTTAGCCGCCCACGGGGCCGTGGCCGCTGGCCTCGGGGGCGTGCTCGGTATACTGACGGGAATAAAACCTCTTTTCTTCTCGTTTTCTCACTTCACCACGTCCCGTTTCCCCAAAAACTCTCTGGTTCCTCCACGATTCTCTGCAGATTTTGACGTTTTTCTTCCGTTCAACATCAACAAGGTATGATTCTAACATCTTGTGTAGTTAGTTTCACGATTTGCATGTAGTTTAACACCAAAAAATTGGGGAAAAATCTAGTATTCTTGAACTTGAACCCTCAAATTTTTGTTTAGACCTACTAGTATTAGTGTAGATGCATCTTATAGAAAGCAAATCAACCACTATTGTTCATAGATTTGCCCAATTTCAAGTATAAACTATAAACCCTTGTTCTTGAGCCGAAAAAGTTAAAATTGATGGGGTAAACGGTTTGTTTTTGGAAAAACGGCACATGGGTTTCATTTTCGGCGAAAACCGCCCCTACTCAACCAAAAATTTTCAAGTTTTCGAAATCGGGTCAAAAAATGGAAGTTTGATGGAACAAAAGCCTGACCACGGGGCGTGGTCAGCGAGCACGGGGGCGTGGGCAAGGGAACCTGCTGAACACGGTGTGTGGCCAGTGGCCACGGGGCCGTGTCCAGCTACCTGTTTTCATTTTATCCCGAAATTTTATCGTAACATGCTGTTTGTTTTGTGATTCTCTTTTGCAGAAATTTCCAGCAAGTTCCTCAAGTTCAAACCATCAGAATGGGAGTACCGAGCTTGCTATGACATACTCCAAATAAGGCCAGAAGAAGCACCGAAACAAGCATGTCACGAAACTCTAGAAGCCGTGGGGCAACAGGACCGGTACAACACGCTAGTCATGGGACCACTACGGGTGGCTCTTGGTGCAAAACTCCATTCAGTTTATGAATATAACATGTAGTTTTACAGTTCTTTCAAGTTCAAAGCCAAGGCAGAACCGTTTGACAAAGAAGGAATTGAGTTCTGATGTGCTGGGCAGTTACTCTCTATCTCCATAGCCCAATTTGGGGTGAATGTGGGTTTATTCATCGAGGATGAATCAGTTGAAGAGGAGTACATGAGTGGTCTCCGTGAACTCCCGAACAACATGTGCCAAACGGCATGGGCTCAGATTGGAGAAGGGGCGTACGACCCAAGCGTCACAAAGAGCTCCCAGTTGCGGGACCCCCTCTACCGCTACATCCTCCAGGTCCTTAGCAACTCACTATGTCAACATCCTGATAGCTCGGGAGTGGTGAACCTCCGTGATCTTACTATCCTTTATTGCATCTACAACCGCGTGCCTCTCGATGTCGCCCACCTACTACTCCGGAACATGCACCTAAACCAGTTGGCCTCCTCCCCGACACCGATCTTTTTCGGGAGATGGATCTACCGCCTCTTCAAGTCCTATGTCCAAAAATCATTCCATAGGGGTCCATGGTCTGGGAAGGTAGATTTAGCCCAATGCCGCTCAATGGGGATCATCCAAGAAATGGGTGACGGGTCGATCAGTTTCCAAAACTCCCGAGGAAACGTGTGGAACCTGGAAGAAGCCCTAGTCCTACATGCCGATCCAACCCATCCTCCTCCTCAACATCAAGGCTACTATACAGGTTCCTCCTCTCAAGGAGGCGGTTTTCCTAATTTTCAAAGTTTTTAATGATCTTTTGCAGGAAAACCTACTATGCACCCGAAACACAAACAATATGGCTAGCAACGCCTTTACCTAGATCGGATCAGTGGAGCGCACTGTCTCCACTATGCAGGATGACATCACGTACATCCGGGACCATATGGCGTATCGTGACGAGGACGGCGATGATGATGAGGATATGGACTGAGCGGAGGCGATGGAGGTGATATGGTGTGGTGACGGATGCGGTATTTTAGGTTAACCCATTCTACCCTATGAACAATTTCTGGCCTTCGTGCCATGGTTAAACAATTTACTTTCCTAGACAATTATTATTTTCTGTATTTTCCTTCTTTTTTATGTTTGTGGTGATGGATGTTAAACTTTGGTAAACTAGGATGTTGGTGTTATGTATTGTTTGGTGTGGTGTTAGCAAAACAGGTACACAGGAGACTTGAATCCACTAAGCATTAGTGCTACATAAGCCCGGAAACCCGAACCAAAAGCGAAAAACATGTGAATCATCAATTGCAGATTGCCACCATGGGGCCGTGGTCAGTGACCATGCCCCCGTTCCCGCACCCCTGATCAGCTGTGCTTTCTGAAACCAATCCTCCATGGGTCGTGGCCACCAGGCACGCCCCGTGGCCAACTTTCTGTAAGTTTTGTTACTGGCACTCTGACCACGGGGCCGTGCTCAGCCAGCACGTGACCATGGCCAGGTGCCCAGTAACACAAAACCTTGTTTTTAAACACCTTTTATACATTCAAATCAATCTAAAAACTAATTTTTTGGGACAAATTGAGGATAATGTGTAATTTAAGTGTGTGTGTGTGTGGGGGGGGGGATGCTAAAACCTTGAATCTTGCAAGTCCTACTAACAATCCTTACACAAAACTCTATTGGGACCGCTAATCACCCCAAATTTTTTTCAAAAATTTGTCATTTTTTTACTTGTCTTGGTTTAAATCGGGAATAACAAGTTCTAGAAAGTTATGTTTTTACAAATTTACAACCGATAGCGTCGTGATAAAAAGAACCAAATAAGAAAATTATGAAAAGGCATGACAAATCTATTTAAAATTTGATTAGATATACTTGCTCACATTATAAACCCATTCCCACAGCAAGTGAGTTTTGAGCCTTCATTGAGCATACATGCATATATCTTTAAACTAAATGCTCATTTTTCGTTTCTTGTGTGAATAGCCGCTTGGTTCTTACGACTCTAGAACTTGCCATGACGATACATTCCTGGTCCTTACCAAATTGAACCCAAGTAAGTAAATGATGGAGGCATTAGGACTAACCCATTTTCCTTTCAAAACCATTATTTTTCTCTTTTTTACACCACTACCCAAAATCCCCCTAGTTAACCCCTTTGAGCCTGAACCTTTTTGTTTCAAAACCCACAAAACAAACACCCATTACCCACCAAAAAGCCTTTTTCTTTTTAAACCCATTGGTTTTAGTACAAAGCTCAGTTATCTTGTGACAAAAAAATTGAAAGTCTTGCAATAAACAAACAAGTTCCTCAAAGAAATCTTGTTTGAATACGTTTAGTTTGAATAAATGTCACAAAAACAAAAAGTTTTACGACAACTGACGCTTTTTACGCTTTCGCCATTTTTACTAACTACTAACCAAAAACCACCTACCCTTAGCCCAAGCCTAACCCTTCCCAAAGTCCTCTTAATATTTACAAAGGTTTATGGTTAAAAAGGAGGAGGTTAGATCGCTTGGCAAGCATATGGTAGAAGTAAGGTCCACGCCGGTCTCGAGTGTTTCACAAAAATCCACAAATCGGCCGAGTGTTGAGTGATTTCCTGTGAGGTATGTGAACTTGTATATAAATGGAATTTTAAAGTGGCATGTTATGCCCAAATAAATAATTTTTCTTATAAAATGATCTAAATACACCCTGACGAATATGATTGTAAATAAAATAAAATAAAATAAAACTTAATAAAGATCTTGGATTCCCGACACTTAAAGATAAGCCCAAAACTTCTCCACTACCTATTCCATTTGGGTGTGTAAACCACATATTAAAGAGTTTTGCTTGAGGACAAGCAAAGATTCACGTGTGGGGGTATTTGGTGTGTGCAAAATGCAACATATAAATTATATCAAATGAGGCATAAAACTAACCCTTTGTAGTACTAATGTTGGAAAAAGCGTGTTTCTTTCTTCCTTTTGAATTATAGGACCAAACGAGCTTAAAAGAACAAAAGGAGAAAATAAGCAGCCAAAACCAACATAAATACAAAAAGAAGGAATAAACGTGACATGCCCGACCCCTCGGCAGCATCCCCAAAGCAACAAAAAGGAAACAGAGCCTGACCACGGGGCCGTGCCCAGCAAGGCATGGGGCGTGGTCAGGAGCCTGCACAACAAGACAAACCTGCAGAATCTTCTACGCCCACCACGGGGTCATGCCCAGCTCTACACGGGGCATGGTCAACTCTAAGATACGCAGAATCTTGATAGTACAACAAAGAGTTGACCACGGGGCCGTGCCCAGGAGACACCGGGTCGTGTGGGGCCCTCTGCTGACAATTGCAATTAATGAAAGAAGAGAAGATGATGGCCACGGGCCGTGTTGGCTGGACACAGGGCCGTGGCCAGGGCTCTATTCTGGCTATAAATAAGGGTGCTTGGTTCAATTTAAAGGCATCCCTTGGCAAACCACTATTCTCCCACTTTGCCACCACTCCACCACCACTACAACACCAACACCCACCACCATCATCCATCTTTAGAGTGTGTAGTAGTCTCGAGATCCAAGATTGATTGTAAGAGTTCTTGCCAATCAAAGGCCATGTTTGGCTAAGCCTCTTACATCACTTGGTGAAGACAAGTCTTTTATGTATTACTTTTGATTTTTAATCTTTCGACACTTTTTATTTGGGTTTGTATTAATGACTTTAATAACTAGTTTCTTATGTTGAAGGTGAATTTTCTTTACCATTTCTTCATGATGTCTTGAGGTTGCTTTACTGTCTATATAAAGTAAATGATGTCATCATTCGTGTATTTACGTTCTATATAAAGCGCGTTAACTACCTGGAACGGGGTTAGGGGGATGGTTTGGTAAAGTTCTTGTCTCGTTCAGTGTATAGATCCTACGAGGACCTGGTTTAAGCTTATTAGGACCTCCTTCAATGCCCAACGGTATTGGATGGCGGGGGTGCGAATGGCTTGAACCCCTTGATGTGTGTAAAATGCAACATATAAATTACATCAAATAAGGCATAAAACTAACCCTTTTTAGTACTAATGTTGGAAAAAGTGTGCTTTTGTCTTCCTTTTGTATTTTCAGGGTTAAAAGAGCGTAAATGAACAAAAGAAGCAAAAACACAGCCAAATCTAACATACATACAAGAAAAGGAATAAACGTGTCATGCCCGACCCCTCGACAGCATCTTCCCAAGCAAAAACAAGAGATCAGAAGGCTGAACACGCCCCGTGCCCAGCGGACACGGGGGCGTGCTTAGGTGTCTGCAGAAAAGACAAAAGCATAGAAGCTTCTATTCCCCAACACGGGGGCGTGCCCAGCTCAACACGGCCGTGGTCAACGCTGAGATTCGCAGAATCCAAGAAAATCTTGATAGTACAGATACGCTTCTGCACACGGGGTCGTGCCCAGTGGACACGGGGGCGTGGTCAACTAATGCGGACAAACTGCAATTAATGAAGAAAGAGAAAGTAGATGGACACGGGGCCCTGTCCGGGCTTCTGTACAGACTATAAATAGAGGTGCTTGGTTCACTTCAAAGGCATCCCTTGACAAACCACCTCTCTCACACTTCACCCATACTTCACCACCATCACAACACCCTCATCCACCACCATCATCCATCATAGAGTGTGTCTAGTAGTCTCGGGATCCAAGATTGATAGTAAGAGTTCTTGACAATCAAAGGCCATGTTTGCCTAAGTCTCTTACATCACTTGGTGAAGACAAGCATTTAGTGTAATACTTTTGTTTTTTAATCTTTTCGCACTTTTTATTTGGCTTTGTACTAATGACTTTAATAATTAGTTTCTTATGTTGATGATGAAACTTCCTTATCATTTGTCCATGGTGTCTTGGCGTTATTTTACTGTCTATATAAAATAAAAGATTTACACCATTCATATCTCTACGGGTCTATATAGAGATATGTTGGCTACCTGGTCAGGGGTTAAGGGAATGGTTTGGTAAGGTTCTTGCCTTGTTCAGTGTATAGATCCTGTAAGGACCTGGGTTAAGCTTACTAGGACCTCCTTCAATACCCACTGGTATTGGATAGCGGTGGTGCGAATGGCTTGATCCCCTCATATGTAAACTACTATTAATACATTAACACGGCTACTTGGGATTGTATCCCTGCTGACTCAAACCCCTTAGCCGAGGGTAACGTCACCTTCAAAAGAGGGGCCTACCACATTATGCATTAATAACTTAATTATCTTTCAATAATCCAACCCTTTAGGATTGTATCCTTGCTGACTCAAACTACTGGGTTGAGGGTAATGTCACCTTCAAAAGAGGGGCCTACTACTATAACTAAGATAATCTCTTAAAAAGTGCAAAAGTGAGGAAAACATCAAAGGTTACACTAAAGGCGTGTCGGATCCGAGTGATTCATCTTGTCTATCTGTTTTATTTTTATTTTTATTTTTATTTTCAGCATCTTTAGTTTTTATTTTCATGTTTAAAACTTTTTCTAAACTTTTGATTTGATTAGACGTTGAGGATAAACCGGTACTAAAAGCTCTTGTGTACTTGGACGACCTCGGTATCTTACCAACGCTATACTACGCTCACGATGGGTGCACTTGCCCATATGTGTGTTTAGTGTTAGTAAAATATCGTGTTTTATAAATTTAAAACTTGACTAAAGTGTTAAAAAGGGTTTAAAAATATAACTAAAAATATATAACGCTACACACGCATCAAGTTTTTGGCACCGTTGCCGGGGACACATGGATTTTAAGAAAGTTAGGAATCAACGGCCTAATCGTTTTTCTTATTTTTCTGTTTTTTAGGATTTTTCTTAAATTTTCAGCTTCTGCAGACTGCAGCACGGGGCCGTGCCTGGTCAGACACGGGTCGTGCCCAACATTGTTACTGGCAGTTTTTATTTTCCGAGTTACAGAGAGCTGAGCATGGGGCCGTGTTGGTGCAGCACGGGGCCGTGTCGAGCTCTCCAATAACAGGGATCTGGAAAACAATCACTGTAACTCCGACCACGGGCCGTGTTCATCTGAGCACGGGGCCGTGGTGAAACTTCTGACCAACGTTTTTATTTTTATTGCAGGACTCAGAACCCAGGCGCCGCACCTGAACTTTCTACGTAGTGTATGAGCTCTAGTTCTAGTAAAGACATAAAAGAGCCTCTAGACGAACCCGAACGCTTTCTAAGAAAAAGACTTAAAGCTAAAAACTAAGAGAAAGTTTCGGGGGACCCATTTCCAATGGCGGATCAACGTACCCTCATGGATTACCTACGACCCACTTTAGGTAATCTTGGTGCTGCTAGCAATGCACCGAATGTCGATGCCAACAACTTCGAATTTTGGCCGCATTTGATACAAATGCTCCAAATCTCCGCAACCTTCCACGGGCTTGCGGACGAAGATCCTCATTTACATATTACTAACTTCTTGGAAATATGTGATACTTTTCGGATCAATGGAGCATCAAACGACGCCATTCGCCTTCGAATGTTTCGATTTTCACTAAAAGACCGAGCTAAGGCTTGGCTTAACACCCTCCCAGTTGGTTCGGTAAATACCTGGGATGAACTAGCCCAAAAGTTTCTATATAAGTATTTCCCTCCTTCTAAAACGGCTAAATTAATGACTGGAATTAATACATACTCACAAGAGGATGGGGAATCCTTATATGAAACCTGGGAAAGGTTCAAGGAGCTACTAAGGAAGTGTCCTCATCATGGTCTTGCGGTATGACAACAAGTATCCACTTTCTATAATGGGTTGTTGCCACACACAAGACAAACACTTGACTCTAGCTCCGGGGGACTTTTAGGTAATTTCCGACCAAATTAAATTTATAATCAAATTGAGGAAATTGCTCAAAACAATTTCCAGTGGCACACTCCCCGAGGCACTAAATCTATTGCCCCGGGCGCCCATAAGGTTGACGAAAGCACTTCTTTACAAGCCCAAATCGAGGCCATTTCTTCGAAAATCAAAAAGTTAGAAATCGCAAAAACGGCCTCGGTTATGGCTTGTGAAGGGTGTGGTGGGCCACATGAAAATTGGAGTTGTATGAAAGAAATGGATAATCAAACGGAAATGGTAAACTGCATTGATAATAGACCTAGGCCGTCAGGTCCTCCGACGGGTACCTACAACCAAGGATGGCGTAACCATCCTAACCTTGGTTGGAGAGAACCTGGCAATAGCGGTAACCAACAAAATTAAAACCAAAGAACAAACTTTCAACAACCACGAAATGAGTCACAAAATTTCTCTCAACAACAACAAGGGGGACGAGAAAGGCTTGAAGAAACCGTCTCACGCCTCATCTCTGACACCGATAAGAAAAACTCGGATCGATTTCAACAAATAGAATCGAATTTTAGAAACCAACAAGCTAGTATTCAAAACATTGAAAAACAATTAAATCAACTAGCTCAAAATTTCTCCAAGAGACCACAAGGCGCGTTACCTAGCAATACCGAAACAAACCTAATGGCGCAAGTACATCTCATCACATTGAGAAACCATACCGTAGGTCCTGAGGAAGCTTCGCTTCCCATGACTAAAAGGAATTCACCTAGCCAAACCACAGCTTCATCAACACCCCAAAAAGAGACGACTCCTACACCAAGCCAAGAGCCACCCAAGAATCCTCCGGTGCCTTATCCCGTTCGGTTACTTCGCCAAAAGACCGATGAGCAATTCACAAAATTCGTAAATCTACTAAAACAATTGCATGTCAATATTCTATTTGTAGAAGTCCTAACCCAAATGCCTAAATATTCAAAATTCATGAGGGACTTTCTCACTCACAAAAGGAAAATTGAATCATTGCAATTACTTAATTTAGGCGAAGAATGCTCCGCCTTGCTAGTCAACAAACTCCCACAAAAGAAGATCGGCCCCAAAAGCTTTACCATCCGTTGTTCGATTGGGGACTCACCCATACGCAATGCACTAGCCTATCTTGGGGCTAGCATCAACCTCATGCCCGCATCGATGTTCGACCGAATCGGACTAGGGAAAACGAGCCCTACAAAAATGAGCATACAACTCGCCGATAGGTCCATTAAATATCCACAAGGTGTCGCCGAAAATCTATTGGTAAAAGTCGGAGACTTTGTCTTCCCGGCCGACTTTGTCATACTAGATATGGAGGAAGATACCGAAGTGCCACTCATCCTAGGAAGACCATTCTTGGCCACGGCCCATGGCATGGTAGACATGAATGGTGGGACACTAACATTGAGGGTTGGGGACAAGGAGATGAAGTTTAGGGTAGGAAAAAGAGTAGAAGATGACTACCCAGGGACAAGGAGATGAAGTTTAGGGTAGGAAAAAGAGTAGAAGATGACTACCCAGTCAACTACATGAAAGTCATAGACTCAAGTTTGGATGATGCACTCCGACGGTGCAACATGGGATGCAATCCATCCCACTTGAGTAACATATGACTGGCTTTGGGCGTAGCCAAGGACCCTTATAAACGTGGCGCACCACAGAGGCATTCTCCGGAACAATCCTTAGTTTAATTTAGATTAACTTTTATGTTTTCTAGTTTAGTTTTAATTTTTAGGAATAAAACACACTCGGGATGGTGAAGGATACTAAGGGAAGCTTGAACCAAAACACCATGCACGAAAATAGAGCCACCCGACAATTTTTCTTCATTACAGCAAGTTCAGCACGGGGCCGTGCTCAGCCAACACGTCCCGTGCTCAATGATCTGTAGAAAAACGCCCAGTTCAGGTACCTGGACACGGGGCGTGTTCGTTGAACACGCCCCCGTGCCCAGCCTTCAGTTACTTTCTATTACTGGCAATCTGAACACGGGGTCGTGCCCGGTCACCAAGGGCCGTGTCCAGATGCCCAGTAACATAAATTTTATTTTTAACACACCTTTTTGCACATTCAATCAACCTAAAAACTTATTTTTGGGATACATTGAGGACAATGTGTAATTTATGTATGGGGGGATGCTAAAACATTGAATTTTGCAAGTCCTAATTACAAACCTTACACAAAACTCTATTGGAACCGCTAAACACCCCAAATTTTTTCAAAAACTTTTCATTTTTTTACTTGTCTTGGTTTAAATTGGGAATAACAAGTTCTAAAAAGGTTATATTTTTACGAATTTACAACCGATAGCGTCGTGATAAAAAGAACCAACATAAGAAAATTATGAAGCGGCATGACAAATCTAGTTAAAATTTGTATATATATACTTGATCACATTAAAAACTCATTCCCACAAAAAGTGAGCCTTTAATTGAGCATATAAATACACATCTTTAAACTAAATGCTCATTTTTCGTTTCTTGTATGAATAGTCGCTTGGTTTCTTACAACTCTAGAACTTGCCATGACAATACATTCCCGGTCCTTACCAACTTAAACCCAAGTATGTAAATGATGGAGGCATTAGGACTAACCTTTTTTTTCTTTCAACACCATTATTTTTCTTTTTTTTACCACCTACCCAAAATCCTCCTAGTTAACCCCTTTGAGCCAAAACCTTTTCGTTTCTAAACCCACAAAACAAACACCCTTTACCCACCAAAACCCTTTTTCATTTTAAACCCTTTATTTTAGTAAAAAGCTCGGTCTTCATGTGACTTCCTTATCGAAAAAAAAAGAATGAAGTTTAGTAATAAACAAACAAGTTCATCAAAAGAAACTTTGTTTGAAAATGCCTCGCTTGAATAAAAAGTCACAAAAACAAAAAAGTTTTACAAAAATGACGCTTTTTACGCCTTTCGTCCTTTCTACTAACCACTAACCCAAAACCACCTACCTTTAACCCAAGCCTAACCCTTCCCCAAAGTCCTCTTGATAATTACAAAGGTTTATAGTTAAAAAGGAGGAGGATTGATTGCTTGGCAAGCATATGGTAGAAGTAAGTTCCATGCCGGTCTCGAGTGTTTCACGAAAATACATCTTCGGCCGAGTGTTGAGTGATCTCCCGTGAGGTATGTGAACTTGTATGTAAATAGAATTTTAAAGAGGCATGTTATGTCCAAATAAGTAATTTCTCTTATGAAACGTTCTATACAAATCATAACGAATAGGATTGTAAATAGCATAAAAATAAAGCCTAATAAAGATCTTGGAATCCCGACACTCAAGACAAGCCTAAAAACCTTCTCTTCTACCCATTCCATTTGGGCGTGTAAGCCACATTATAAAGAGTTTTGCTTGAGGACAAGCAAAGATTCAAGTGTTGGGGTATTTGATGTGTGTAAAATGCGACATATAAATTACATCAAACTAGGCATAAAACTAACCCTTTTTTAGTACTAATGTTGGAAAAAGTGTGCTTTTGTCTTCCTTTTGTATTTTCAGGGTTAAAAGAGCGTAAATGAACAAAAGAAGCAAAAACACAGCCAAATCTAACATACATACAAGAAAAGGAATAAACGTGGCATGCCCGACCCCTCGACAGCATCTTCCCAAGCAAAAACAAGAGATCAGAAGGTTGAACACGCCCCGTGCTCAGCGGACACGGGGGCGTGCTCAGGTGTCTGCAGAAAAGACAAAAGCGTAGAAGCTTCTATTCCCCAACACGAGGGCGTGCCCAGCTCAACACGGCCATGGTCAAGGCTAAGATTCGTAGAATTCAAGCAAATCTTGATAGTACAGATACGCTTCTGCACACGGGGCCGTGCCCAGCGGACACGGTGCGTGGTTAACTAATGCGGACAAACTACAATTAATGAAGAAAGAGAAAGTGGATGGACACGGGGCCGTGCCGAATGGACACGGGGCCGTGTCCAGGCTTCTGTGCAGACTATAAATAGAGGTGCTTGGTTCACTTCAAAGGCATCCCTTGACAAACCACCTCTCTCCCACTTCACCCATACTCCACCACCATCACAACACCCTCATCCACCACCATCATCCATCATCCATCATCCATCATAGAGTGTGTGTAGTAGTCTCGAGATCCAAGATTGATAGTAGGAGTTCTTGACAATCAAAGGCCATGTTTGCCTAAGTCTCTTGCATCACTTGGTGAAGACAAGCATTTAGTGTAATACTTTTGTTTTTTAATCTTTTCGTACTTTTTATTTGGTTTTGTATTAGTGACTTTAATAACTAGTTTCTTATGTTGAATGTGAAACTTCCTTATCATTTGTTCATGGTGTCTTGGGGTTATTTTACTGTCTATATAAAATAAAAGATTTACACCATTCATATCTCTACGATCTATATAGAGATATGTTGGCTACCTGGTCGGGGGTTAAGGGAATGGTTTGGTAAGGTTCTTGCCTTGTTCAGTGTATAGATCCTGCAAGGACCTGGGTCAAGCTTGCTAGGACCTCCTTTAATAACCACTGGTATTGGACGGCGGGGGTGCGAATGGCTTGATCCCCTCATATGTAAACTACTATTAATACATTAACCCGGCTACTTGGGATTGTATCCCTGCTGACTCAAACCACTTAGCCGAGAGTAACGTCACCTTCAATAGAGGGGCCTACCACATTACGCATTAATAACTTAATTAATTATCTTTCAATAATCCAACCCTTTAGGATTGTATCCTTGCTGACTCAAATTACAGGGTTAAGGGTAACATCACCTTCAAAAGAGGGGCCTACTACTATAACTAAGATAATCTCTTAAAAAGTGCAAAAGTGCTGAAAACATCAAAGGTTACACTAAAGGTGAGTCGGATCCAAGTGATTCATCTTGTCTATCTGTTTTATTTTTATTTTTATTTTCAGCATCTTTAGTTTTTATTTTCATGTTTAAAACTTTTTTTAAACTTTTGATTTGATTAGACGTTGAGGATAAACCGGTACTAAAAGCTCTCCTTGGACGACCTCGATATCTTACCAACGCTATACTACCCTCACGATGGGTGCACTTGCCCATGTGTGTGTTTAGTGTTAGTAAAATATCGTGTTTTATAAATTTAAAACTTGACTAAAGTGTTAAAAATGGTTTAAAAATATAACTAAAAATATATAACGCTACACACGCATCACCCCTCATATGTAAACTGCTATTAATACTTTAAACCGACTTCTTGGGATTGTATCCTTGCTGACTCAAACCACTTAGCCGAGGGTAACGTCACCTTCAAAAGCGGGGCCTACCACTTTTCGCACTAATAACTTACTTAATTGTCTTTCAATATTCCGACCCTTTGGGATTGTATCTCTGCTGACTCAAACCACTGGGTTGAAGGTAACATCACCTTCAAAAGAGGGGCCTACTACTACAACTAAGAGAATCTCTTAAAAAGTTCGAAAGTGTGAAAATCATCAAAGGATACATTAAAGACGAGTTGGATCCAAGTGATTCTATTTTGTATATCTGTTTTTGTTTTATTTATCTTTTCATTTTCTAGTTTTATTTTCATGTTTCAAAACTTGTCTCAAAAATTTAGATCGATTAGACATTGAGAATAAACCGGTATTAAAAGCTCTTGTGTCCTTGGACGACTTCGGTATCTTACCAACACTATACTACGCTCACGATGGATGCACTTGCCCAAGTGTGTGTTTAGTGTTAGTATAATATCGTGTTTTATAAATTTATAACTTGATTAATGCGTAAAATTGGCTTAAAATATTAATAAAATCACATTGCACCGAACGCGCACCACCACTCATAAGAATTCTCTAATAAACAAATAGTTATCATACCAGTATTAATGTTGCCCCATTTGAAGCACTTTATGGATTATAGTACCATCTAGTATGCTGGGCAGGAATATGAAAAAAACAACTATTAGGCCATGAGATCGGCAAACTGTTAGAATTACAAATTGGAGAAAGAATGCTACTAAAAGTCTCTCCATGAAAAGGAATAGTCCAATTCGACAAGAAAGGAAAGTTAAGTCCAAGGTTTGTTGGACTATTCGAAATCATTAAGTAAATTGGATCAGTAGTTTATCAGCTAAACTTGTTAGAAGAAATGGCTGGTACCCAACTTATTGAAATGTTGAACCGATGAATCATTAATAGGTCCAAGATAAGATGGACCCGAATATACTTGGGAATTGGAATCGAAGATAAGATGGAAATACCCATACTTGTTTCAGTGAATTTCAAGGACGAGATTTAAAACAAGGTGGGGAGGATGTAACAACCCTAAAAAATATTCCGAATAAACCTATAATCAAAACCCCAAGTGTGCGCGATGAAACTTGTAATAATGAACCAGAAAACTTAGCGGTTAAGAAAACTTGGCGGTTGATGAACAAACCCGCACAAAATACCCTTATTAAACTCATAAATAAACACCGAACCATTTAGGATCAAGACACGAGCATACGCCGATAAGAACCGGAACAAAAATCAAGAAAACACCCGATTGGACAAAAAGGCGGCCGAGGACACGTGTCACGTCAAGGCGCCAAGTGTCAAACCTATGCTAGACATGTGGCAGACCTATGCCAAGCCGACCGCCCAGGCGCGTCTTGCGAGATACCGTGGTTCCTCGCGCGACGCTTCTGAGATACCAACCTAGGCTATTTAAGGGTCAGGTCAGGGATAAATTCATCTGCTCATTTTCGTCTTCTGAAATCGATCTCTATATCCGTCGTCACTCTGTTTCTCTGTATTCTCGTGTATTAAACCCTAATCACTGAAACTATACCCTGTCCAATTGATCGATAAACCAATCAACGGATGCCAAAGTGCTTCCTGTATATGGCTGTAATTTGTTAACTACGTTGAGGTTTTAATCTTGTGATTATCGTTAATGTTTAAGTCGGTTTTATACACTAAAACGAATTACATTTTGTGAAATTAGGGTTTAGAATCAGAAGGCATAAAACTATAAATTCACTGATAAAAGTAGGTGCTTAATTATCAGAAGACTTGAAACTATAAACTTATTATTAATCAAGAGGCTTAGTATCAGAAGGCTTAGAATCAGGAGGCATGTTAAAGCAGAACTATAGATTTGCAATGTGAGTCGTTCTCTTTTTCTCACAACATTGTGAGAGATTCTCTATGCTTCACATTATGTGATACTTAAATGTTTTCAAAACCCTATATGTTTTCCATTTATATTTATAGTGATTAAGTTTTTGTACTCTAAAATTTTGCCGGTATGTGGGGTTTTGTATACACTACTTGATAAGCTTTGCTATAGGACAACGAGTTAGCCAATAGTGATATGACCACAGTCACCGAAATGGGAGTGGGACAAATACTGATTTGAGTAATTGAAAGATATAAACAAATGTAAAAAACACTTAATGTTGTAAATATAAGAATGCGTCTTTTTATGAATGATCTCACTAGTATTTCCTGCTGATAAAATGTTTTTAAACATGTTTTAGGTGATTACAGTAGACCTGAATAAGAATTGTGATAGGACACCAAAAAGCTTAAAGGAGTGGGTTTTATTCCTATTTGTTATAAATAAAATTCCAGTGTTTCTAAACTCTAATATTTTTCCTAACTCATGGCCCTAATGAAATTTCCACTGTAATATTTTCAAAATAACCACCGGTACCACTTGACTATTCACGGCTCCCATTCAGGGTGTGGTCAGGAGTTGTGACACAAAATGACAACCCCATCCTCATAAAAACACCCACCAAACATCACAAAAAAAGATAATCCTCCCCATTAAATACCAACCATCAAACATTATAACAACATAATCGAAGTAACAATACCGCCGTCACTAAAAACCCAAACCACAACAGGTCACATATGAGAGTATTCTCATCATCATCGAACCAACCGAAAAACCAAACAAAGAATCAAAGAATCACTAAACGTAAATGGTCAAGTGAACTACACAAATCCAACAAAATGTCAACCATCAATGCATGCAAATGACTTCTCGGATGAGACAACACTCATCTTCATTGAAGCAACCATCATAAAAATACCTATAAAAATCATAAGAACAAATAATCTTCCATATAAAATACCAAACATCATACATCATAACAACAAAATAATACAGACAGAAATAACGTCACCAAAGCCCCAAACCACAACAGGTGTCTCGATAAGATTATTCTCATCATCATCATCCTCGAACCAACCAAAGACCAAACAAAGAATCAGACAAACTTTAAACGTAAACGGTCAAACGAACTAGACAAATCCAAATAAATGTTAACGATCAATACATGCAAATGACTTCTTGGATGAGACGACACTCATCGTAATTGAAGCAACCTGTCACACCCTAACCGATGGCGGAATCATCGGGGCGCAACACTAGGCGAACCAGATTGCTCAAGAGAATCTATGACAACTATTCATTACCAATATTTATCACATTTAATATCCCATACTATTAAACAAACATTCCAACAAACAGTCAAAACACATATCATGTCTCTCAAACAAAACAAGTCCGACAACCTAGATTTTATTTGCGGGTTTCTAGACTTCCTAATCCATTGCCGCAAACAGACCATCAACCTGTCACATACGTTAAAATAAAGTCAATACATAAAGTAAAGGTGAGTACACAAGTTTGCATAGATATAGTATAAAAAGTGTTTACGCATAACCAACATGTAACACGTAACGGGGGAAGCATGTAACTATCAACAATGATACAACCTAACCACGTGACTGAGATGTAGAGTATGCGCGACACATGTTCACCGAAGCGAACACGTGAAGTAAAGTAATGTGATCCTTAGCAACCCCTGTTCACAACAGGTGCTGAATTCAAACTATAGTACTATCGTTGCTAAAGGCGGTCTAGTGTAACACTGTGTAAGCATAGTAACAAGATTTCAACAACTCATGTATAGCATGCGGGAGCCAGTTTGCGTTTATAAAGTGTTTGTGTTGTGTGTTGTGTTTTGATAGAGAACGTATGTAACACCCAAAAGTGCGTTAAACGAAAATGGGTTAGAGTATACTCACAGAGCGTGTACTAATCAAGAAACACGATCGTTAATGGATTGAGGGGAGCACCAGGTCAGAATGCGTACGGGAATAGAAGCATAAGTCCTCCAAAGTGCTGAAACGGTCGAAAATTAGAGTGTCGGTGGGAAACAAAAGCTTCGTACGAAGCTGATGCCTTCTTACGAAGGTGGGCTTTCGCACACGTGGGGCTTCCGTTGTCCAAAATCAAGTGTCTTCGCGTCGTCTTCGGAAAATCGAGTGTTCATCCCTCCAACCTTAAGCTATTGATTGAGCATAGAGTCAGAGAGGTCTTTGATTATGTCACGAATGAAAATTGGGCTGTGTTGTTGTCGTAACCCCCGGCTCCTAATCACGTGGGAATGGGCGGCCGCGAGCTCAGATTCAGTGGTATCGGTGTTTATCAATTTGGCAGCGGAATTTACATCAGGACCGTAGTTAGAAAATATTTTTTCAAAGTAAAATACCACATTTTTCAATACATGGGAAATTCCCAAGTTTACATTACAAACATTTTTATAGGGATAAACCCTATTTTATTGAAATAAAACATCTTCTTTAATTAGATAACTTTTATAGCCACTTTTCCAAGCCTTCAGTGCTGTCTAGCTGGCTTCTATTTGGCTTTCACATTTTGTTATCTGAAACGTGTTTAAAAACATTTTGTCAGTGGAAAATACTGGTGAGTGAATCCCAATTTAATGAAAACAGGTTTTATCATTGTAGAAGCTTCCATAGCTTTGTCCATTTATGCAGACACCTGACCACGCCCCCGTGTCCGCTGGGCACGGGCCGTGGTCAGCCCTCTGTTTCTTGTTTTTGCTTGGGGAGATGCTGTCGAGGGGCCGACATGCCACGTTTATTCCTTTTCTTTGTATTTATGTTAGTTTTTGCTGCATATTTGCTTCTTTTGTTCATTTAAGCTCGTTTGGTCCTGAAAATACAAAAGGAAGATAAAAGCACACTTTTTCCAACATTAGTACTAAAAAGGGTTAGGTTTATGCCTCATTTGATGTAATTTATATGTTGCATTTTACACACATCACGTACCTTTAAAGCGCTCCTTTCAAACGCATATCTCCACCGGCTTGTCCACTTGACGTCCCGGTTTCCTTGCCTATAGAGTTCAACCAAATTTTGTTTAAAACTCTTTTTCACAACATGTCACGCATAATTTGCTATATCATTCAAACACGCGTTTTTATCCCAAACTTACTGTTGGTGCATATTTCGTACGTCTGCCACTGTGTGAATAGTTAGATAGAGCGTGTGTTGAATATTGTATAGAAATTGAGAAAGTTGGACAGGTTTTGATATTGTAAAGATCAATCCGATCAGATGGCAATCCGATCGGATGGCAATCCGATCGGATGGAAATCCGATCGGATGACACATGGTAGATGATGTCTATAAATAGGGGGTTGGGGCTCCCATTTGGACAAGCTTTTTGGTTCCCAGAGGGGACATGGTGTCCAACTAGTCTTGTGGTGCTGTAACGTTGAATAATCAATAGAGACCAGATTATAAGTGACTGCTCGGTGTCGTATTCTATTTCTACTCCTTTCTTAGTCGTAATAATCGCACCGAACACGTCGGATCTGGACCGAAGCTCCGTCAGACTCGCCGGATCCTCAATTTACAGTGGTATCAGAGCTACGGTACCGATTTAATCGATCCAACAGTCGGTTAAATCACCCAAAGCTCATCAATTTTGGGTTAAACGAAGTTTTGACGTTAAACAGAGAAAATCATCAAATTAAAGGTCAATTAACGGATGGATTTTGGAATTGAAGCCATCAATCTGTTCGGAATTGTATCGCGCACAATCCTGTGAAGTTTCATCATGAAATTCACACAAATAAAGATTCTGGATCGAAAAAACATGATTTGGAGTGTTCTTGAGCTGTTAGAAGATTTCCAATCGGATGGCAATCCAATCGGATGACCATTCGATCCACAACACTATCTTACTTGAAGGTTTATTAAAGTTGCTTTTCAATCGAATGGTAACTCGATCGGATGGCAATCCGATCGGATGACCATCCGATCCATGTCACTATGAGGAGTTTGTAAGTTAAGTTGTTTTCAATCGAATGGCAATCCGATCGGATGGCAATCCGATCGGATGAGCATCCGACACTTGTGCCAACCGACACTTGTGCTATCCGACACTTGACATTCGACCAAATGATCAAATGCCTAAAAAAAGACATTTTTCTATCGCAACGACGAGGAGAGTCTCTAGAAAAAATTTGGTGATTGACCATTTTTTCGGGTTTTTAATGACCAAGCTGGGTTGTTCGGGGACACTGTCGGGAGCTTCAGTGTATAGATTTGATGATGCGATCATGGATTGTGGAAATTAGTGGGGTAGTCAGAATACCGATGCAGAATTGTCATATTCCGAAGTTTCTGACTATTTATGGGCCAAATTGTAAAATCCGCAAAGACGAAAAACTGACAATTGTGGCGAATATTGTGATATTCTTGATTGGTCAAGTTTTTCGAAGAAGAGAATTATAAACTGAATTCAGTTTGAGGGGGAATTCAGTGATAGAGACATCAGAATTTTCAAAAATAAGGGGGAATAAAAATTTCACTGTCGTATGATGAAATTTCGGCATTTTTGAAATTCGTGACACTGTAACACTATTCTGGTAGTTTCGACTTCAGATTGTCAGGGGGAATGTGAATCTGATCGTGAGTGAGGACTTCCGAGATCAAGATGGTCAGAGGTGTTGATATCTGATCGTGGACGAGAGCATCAGAGATCCGAGAGTGATCGTGGATGATAGCTTCTGAGATCTAGATTATCCGAGGAGATGAATCTGATTGTGGACGAATGCTTCGGAGATCGGATTACATTACCAGATGATTTGTTTTCCAATGAAGATTTGCTGATTGTGGAGAATACTCTTTACACGGATCTGTCATTCTTACGATGCGTTAACGTGGATCACAGTAAACGGGATATCAGATCTTCAGGGGGAATCACGGATTTGAAGATAACCAGTGGGGTATTTGAAGTTTCAATCAGTTGCCGGTTGAGTTTTTGTACATTCTTAGATCGAGCAGGCGGAATGCGAGATCGTGGTGCTTACATGTCATATCAAAAACTGAGCTCGGATATGCTTAAAGTTGAAATAGAGGATGCTGCATTGATTAGTTTCAAGTTGGTGATTGTTCGTGAAGGTTGCATTTTAGCAAATCAGAGGAGAGTCGTAAACTGTGCAAAAGTCCTAAAGATTCATTCCAGGGGGAACCAGTGCTTTACTTTGGCAAAAGCAAACCCGAATCATCAATCAAGGGGGGAATTTGAATAGTCAAATTTCAAGATACCTGATTGAAGTTGCAGAAAAGTTGAAGATGGCAGAATATTCAAACACGACTCAAGGTTCTCAAAGTTGTAAAGAGGATTTGACAGTGACATCCGAGGGGGAATCTGTTGGTGCATATTTCGTACGTCTGCTACTATGCGAATAGTTAGATTGAGCGTGTGTTGAATATTGTATAGAATAGGAGAAAGTCGGACAGGTTTTGATATTGTAAAGATCAATCCGATCGGATGACACATGGTAGGTGGTGTCTATAAATAGGGGGTTGGGGCTCCCATTTGGACAAGCTTTTTGGTTCCCAGAGGGGACATGCTGTCCAACTGGTCTCGCGGTGCTGTAACATTGAATAATCAATAGAGACCAGATTATAAGTGATTGCTTGGTGTCGTATTCTATTTGTACTCCTTTCTTAGTCATAATAATCGCACCGAACACGTCGGATCTGGACCGAAGCTCCGTCAGATTCGCCAGATCCTCGATTTAGCACTTACTATGTTAGCTTTCTCCTAGGCGTTTTATCAAACACCTTAAGGGCATCGTTTTTACATAATCCGTTATCAAGTTCATGACTTAACTATTTAGCCGAATTCGTATACTTTTTGCAAGTTCATTACTTCTAACATGCATATTAACACCGGATTCGCTTCATGCAAACCATTAACACCAGTTTTTTGATTACATTACTAGGGTTCTTTATCATTCACAAAAACCCATTTAACACTTAGATGGGTGAACATGAATATTCATAATTTGAGCATCAATTTCGCAAATTATTAGCTAGGGTTTACTTCTAAACATGTTTCCAACTCTAAATTCATCTAAACATCAACATATCAAGTTTAGATTTCAATTTCACAAATTATCAAGAATTTGAGATGGAACTAAATGATGAAATTTAGCATACCTTATGATTACTTCACTGAGATCATCACTAATTTATGCTTGGAAATCGATTTGGAACAGATTTGAGCTTTTAATTTGATCAAATTGCTAGAACTAGGGTTTGAAGGAGAGTTTGGTCGCTCCCCTGTGTTTTGATCAAATTGTAACACGTCGCAAAAATCATGTCCAATACAATGATGACACGTGTCATAAACCCTGATCATGTTAAAAGTTAACTTGAGGGACTAAAGTTGTCAAACAATGTAAAGATGTATGTGGAAGGACCAAAAGTGTCAACATGCCAAACTTGTGCCTCTGATTCACCTCATATGATGTTCGTATTCTTTATTGAATAAATTGTCGGACACCTGAAGCCGTTTGTGCTTAAAATAAAAAATTTACCAAACACAGGGGTTAAAATTGTGAACATTTAAATTCTTACCTCTGAGTGACCTTTGAACGATCCCGAGGCTTTGTAATATTTTATTATACTCTCACGATTGTCAGAAAATGATTTCGTGGAGTTTCGACACAAATAAACGATTTAAATTGCAAATCCCAAGAAAAAGGAATAAAAGCGTCAACAAGGTGAAACTAGTGTTTCGGGATACCGTTTAATGAAACCGGACCTAGCGGTGTTTGATTATATCCTAAAAGATCATCCATGTACTAACTTTAAGGGTTAAAAGTGATTGAAATGAAAGTTATAAGGCTTTAAAAGGTTCAGGGTCATTTCTGCCAAGTTTAAAACTTGGTTAGCTGGTCCCCGTAGCGTCGCGCGACGCGACGGTCTAATATTGACAGACTACATGCACAGGTGCAGGTTTCTGCATGTTTCTTCTCCAATCTAACCATAACTCGAATTCTATGGGTTCTAATGGTTTCTAAAAACCACTTTGGACACTTGTACTCATCAGAAAACATCTTGTAACAGCTGGGATGATCTGGGGCTGCTCTCAAACACTACAAATAGAGCATTGAAGCAGTCACAATTCTTGTTCATTTCAAATCTTTCACACTCCTCACTTGCTCAAGCTTTTGGAGCATTCTCTGGAGCATCCTGACCTAAAAGGAAGCTCTCTAAGTTCAAATTTTCGTGCTAAGGACCCTTGTAAGTGTTCTCGGCTCCTGTAGTTTAGTTTTTATTAGTCTAAGGACCGAAAGTTAAAGATTGCGTAATATTGCTTTAACTAATAGTTTAATCTTAAACGGTCCAGCCATAATTCAAATCGAATGTGTCTATGTGTTGGTAATTATATAGGTGTTAATCTCTAAAAAGGGCACCACCTAATTATCACATTTGCTTAGTCAATTGTCGGGTTAAAATAATAAAAGGAAAAGTCAAACGAGTCAGTTTTTACAAAAGAATTCAAAAATGATAATGGAGAAACTATAAAATACGTTTTATCACTTCAATATCTTGGTAAATATTATAAGAACATGTTTAGGCATGTTCAACCCGACAATTCTGAGTTTAGGCTCGGTTCGCAACCGAAAGTCGCAAAAGTAGACTTTTGCTTTGACTTTCAGTTCTGACCCAATTTAGCTTAGTATCTTTATGCCTTAGGGTTCCTTTGTGACCATACTATATGTTAGTATAACCCTCTGAGGTTATACTATGTGGTCCCTTAGAAATCAGAGTTCATTTGCATGTTTCCGTTATTTGCTTAAAATTTGACTATTATGCCCTTATGATGTAAAACGAGATTTTTGGATATATGAGTATACAAATAACTTTGTTACTGATATATAAGCATTTTTAAATAAATTTGACATCAATTTCTGGTCTCAAACTAAAGTTATGCAAGATATCATAAAATAGAAATTTTTGTTAATTAAACTACGCTTTTTAGCATAAATCATATTTAAACCCAAATTTTGGCACCAAACTCATTACCTACTGTTTTGATATAATTTTTAGGGATTTTTGGAATTTTGGTCAAATGTTATACTGACCATAACATAGAGTTCTTGTATGAATTCGGTAATTGACGATAATGCTCTTTTCATTAATAAAATGAGATTTACATATCATTAACATGCCAAACCTTTTCCTATTGATGTTATATATTAAATAAAATATTTTAAGCATTCAAGACTGTCAGAATTTCATAAACATCTCAAATATCGTCAATTATCGACTTTTACGCTAATTAGGTGCATAGTATGGTTTAAAACCATATTTAACACCTAAGATTTATTACCTACTGATTTTATAAATAAATTTTAATACTTTCACAGTAAGTATAAGTCTTGAACTCAGACTTCCAATTTTGTCCCTAACAGCATATGTGAAATGACCAAAATGCCCCTACGGTGCATAGTTTGGCCATATGATATCCTACTATTATAACTTTATGAAGTAAATATTTTTATTGAATGTTTAAGACCAGAACCTCATTTTACTATTAAACCTCTTTTATAAACTTTAAAATGATCAAATTACCCTTTCGGGACTTAATTTGGTTTTAAATTCTTTTGGGGCATAATTGTTGATATCCTACTGATATCATAACATATTTGAAGCATAATGACTTATGGAACTTGTACATGACTCATCCAGTTACCCGTTATGCATCTACGCGTTCGGTATGGTTTATGTAACTAGTTTGCATAAATTAACCAAAACGGGTTAAACCTTATCATTTTTACTTCAAAATCCAGAATGTATTTAGTTTACCCATTTTATACAAGTCTTCATACTTGTTGGGTGTAAATTACATTCCAATCCGGTCACCGCTGAATCTAGCATTTCGTACCGTAAACCTTTCTTTAAACTAACCGGTCTTAGTTTATAACTTAAATAAGACCCGTTTGGAATCTAATAGGTTGATAAAACCTTCGTTCCAGATTAAGAGCCCCGGTAGAAGTTATTTGCACTTGCTTGAGTAGAATATACGGCTGAGAATAACTAAACTTCATTTTAAGCTCAGGTAAATACTTTTAACTTATTTTCTCTTATACGGGCTTGGGATACGGTAAATTATTACCGTTTGGTCGGGTGTAGAAACCTTTTAATCGGATGTGGTTAAATTGTATAATCCCGTTTAATCAGTATTGCTTGATAACATATAACATTGAGGGTTAACGACCGTGTCCTGTATGTCCTCGGCTCATTTAAAAACCGTAAATGGCCACGACTTAAGCACAGGGTGTAGGCATACACCTGTCCATTGCGTATGTAAAAGATATACTCATTTGCTGGGGTGACCTACCGTGAGTTTATATTTGTGGTGTGTTGTTTAATCTTGTTCGGTTGATTTATACCGGCCCTAAATGTTGGAAAACATGTTAATCTGATACGAGATTGTTATTAATATAATTGTCCTAAGTTATAAAATGTTTGTGCCTTGTGCATTCAAATCAATTTTCATAAATGTTTTCAAAAGAGTCGGTTAATTGTATTTACCAGTGTAAACTGACGTATTTTTCAAAAAGATTAAGTGACAGGTACTGTACGTAATTGGCTGGGAGCTCTGGGCGTTAGTAAAGAATCTTGCAAGTTCTGAACGCTTAAAGTCTGTTGAACAATATTTTATATTTCTGTTTTAGATCCGCCTGTGGATCCTCTTACAACCGTTTGTATAATATTTGTTATACTTTGCATTTCGGTTTGTAATAATATTTTACCTCCAAGACTTCCGCTGTGTATTTAAACTGTGCATAATTGACTGTGACGATATCAACTACGTCATGATACTCCCCGCCGGGCCCGCCGGTAATATGTAGAAATATCGGGGTGTGACAGGTTGGTATTAGAGCCAACATTGAGTGAAGTAAATACTAGCCTTTTGTGTTTAATCTCAATCACACAGTTGCACATTCCTTGACTTCCGAGTCTAAACATGAACTAGGAAAGATCTCATCCCTTTTGAGTATACATTGTTTTCGATTTTTATGTATTTCAGGAACATGTCGCCAAGTAAAGCTGCCATTGGTGGAAGCTCTCCAAACCCGAAGTCTAAGAATGTTAAGCTTCGTACCACAGCTCGAATAAGCGTACGACCAGTATGGAGGAAGGACCTTTTTGGACCCATTCCCAAAATCAAACCTGTTGAAACCATTAACCATATTGCAAATTTTGTACCTAAGACTTTTGAAACTTTAAATGAGAAGCCTACATCGGGGGGGGGGGGGGTCCATACCAACTGTCCCTGAGGCTCCCACTCCAAAGATGATACCTATGGACGCAGATGATCCATATTTCTTGCCTCCAAGTCTTGGAATCCCAAACTTGGATTATACTTGTCCTGGCCCTATTTGTGATCCATATTATTCTTTAACCATAGAATCCTTAGATTCCACTTTTGCAAAAGTTCCCTATATGGAAGATTTTGACTATCCACCAAAAACCTTCAGTGTCTATCCTGCACACAGTGAACCAAGGAGAAAACTTTCAGAAATAAAATGAAGAATAAACTCCTTTTGTTGTATTTCATTTCCTAGTAGTCCCTATAAGGACATATTTTTCTTTTTAGTTCCTGCGTGGACGAATTTATTTGTTTAAGACTCGTTTAGGGCGATTACTGTAATTTTAGGACCTTCTATGAAAAGTTTCCTTTTTGAAATTTACTTTGGCATTAAACATATACATATGTATTATGTCCCAAATCAAAATATCATTTCGATTTATAATTGATCTGCCATGAAATCTCAAAATAAAATCTTAAAGGTATAACCTAGCCTATATGTCATTTTAGACATGGCCATGATGGTAAATCCTCTTTAATATTATAAATCTTGTTAACATCCAAGAACATGTTAACACTCCTGGGAGTGTGACCTGAGCAACCACACTAGACGTCTGGGTATTTGGACTATTTCCAAGCCTTAAAACCTAAATGGTCAGAGAAGATCATGATGAGTATCATCAATGCGATGATCACATTATAAACATCCATTTGTGATGAAGTGCCTACGGGCTATATATTGGCCAATAAGACAAACAACAGTTGTAGTCTATGACACCCTATCAAGAAAGGTAATGAACTATGTTCAAACCTTAATGCCTCGATCCTATAAGATCATGGCTTATAAATTAAAAATTGTCCTTGTGACCAGGCCTTTTGTGCCACCATAATATCTTAATAGTTTATAACTGGGATTAATTATGATGAAAAATTTAAATAAATATGTTTACAAATTAACCAAATATGGTCTATTTGTACCATGGTTAATGAATCACCGAAAATGATGATTCCAAAATAGACTGCTAAACAAGTTGTTTTCAATTGTTTTATAGCAAATCAAGCTTCAGCATGCCTGAATCAGAAGAAGTTAATAGTCTTCCCAATGTGAGGAATGATAACACTAGAATGAATGTAACTGGTGCAGATCTACAAGCATTAATAGACAATGCCGTCTCTAAAGCCGTTGGCAGAATATTCAAAGAGCCAAGTAATACTCACACCAAAACACAGACTCTAGCTCATTCAAAGCCCCCTTCCAAAACACATACATCAAAGAAAGACGGTTCTCGGCATTCGTCGAACCAGAAAAGTCTGTCGTCTAAGCAAATTGTGCTTAATCAGCAACCGCGTTCAAAGACCTGTTCTTATAAATACTTTGTCTCTTGCAAACCAAGGGATTTTACAGGCGAAAAGGGTGCCATAGACTGTATGACATGGCTTGATGAAATGGATACTGTTGTGGATATCAGTGGATGCGCCGAGCAGGATATTGTGAAGTTTGTATCCTAGTCATTTAAAGGGGAGGCATTAGCTTGGTGGAGATCGTTAATCCAAGCCACGGGGAAAATCCCTCTTTATAATTGTCATGGATGCAATTTGTGGCACTAATCAAAGAAAACTTTTGTCCTCAGCATGAGGTAGAGAAAATTGAAACAGACTTCTTGACTCTAGTCATGAAGAATTTGGATTGCCAAGCTTATGTCACAAGTTTCAACACTAGGTCCCGACTTCTTCCCTATTTGGTTACACCTAAACCTAAGCGCATCGCGTGCTTCATTGGAGGCCTAGCCCCGGAAATTAAAGGAAACGTCAATGCTTCCAGGCCTACCACCTATAGGTCAGTGGTGGATTTGACCTTATCCCTCACTCTTGATGCAATTAGAAATAAATCTGTTAAGGCTTCTGATGAGGGAAAGAGGAAGAGGGAAGATGGGAGCTAACATCGCTCCGACAAGAAAAAGAAAGGTAATTCCGAGCATAAGAAAGGTTCTGAGTTTCAGAAAAACTCAAATTAGTCAGATAACAGACCCAAGTGCAAGAACTGCAGGAAGCGCCATTCAGGAAAGTGCACGATAGACCCACAGGCTAAACTCTGTGGAGTTTGCAAGACAAAGGGGCATAAAACTTTAGAGTGCAAAGATTTGAAAAATGCAACTTGTTACAATTGTAACGAGAAAGGGCATATCAAGACCAACTGCCCTAAATTTGCAAAGAAGCCTGAAGAGGCTAAGAAGACAAACACTCAAGTTTTCCAGATGAATGTCCAGGAGGCAGTGCAGAATGATAATGTTATAATAGGTACTTTTCCTCATAAATGATGTTTATGCTAGTGTTCGATTTGATTCTGGTGCAGATAAGTCCTTTGTAGACAATAAATTTTGTAAACTATTAAATCTGCTTGTTAAAACTCTAGACATAAAATATGAGGTAGAATTGGCCGATGGTACCTTAGAGACTGCTTCAACAATTTTAGATGGATGTTTCATATCCATTAGGAATCACTCTTTTCCGTTGTCTTTGTTACCGATGAAATTGGCAGGATTCAATATAGTTATAGGCATGGATTGATTATCTTTTAACCAAGCTCAAATTGCCTGTGATAAAAGGCAAGTTGTTATCAAGACCCCTTATGGTGAATCACTTACTATTCAAGGAGACACGCAGTATGGATTGCCTGAACAAGTATCAATGCTTAAGGCATCTAAGTGTATGAAGAAAGGTTGTGTCATTTATATGGCACGGGTGACGGTGGATGTACCAAAGCCCAAAATTGAAGATATTCCTGTTATTTCTGAATACTCAGACGTTTTTCCTGAAGAACTACATGGTTTACCTCCCGACAGACAAGTGGAATTCAGAATTGATATTATTCCAGGAGCAGCACCAGTAGCACGAGCTCCTTATCGTTTGGCACCGACCGAAATGAAAGAATTAGGAACACAGTTGGATGATCTATTGGAGAAAGGTTTTATTCAACCTAGCTCGTCTCCTTGGGGAGCGCCTATTTTATTTGTAAAGAAAAAGGATGGATCAATGCGTCTATGCATTACAAAGTTACAATCAAGACCTGATATCCATTGCCCAGGATCGATGATCTGTTCGATCAGCTGCAAGGGTGGCAAGTTACTTCTCAAAGATCGATATGAGGTCGGGGTATCATCAGTTGAAGGTCAGAACCGAAGATGTACACAAAACCGCATTCAGAAAAAGATATGGCCATTAAGAATTCTTAGTGATGCCTTTTGGGCTTACTAACGCACCTGCAACATTCATGGATCTCATGAACCGTGTCTGCAAGCCGTATCTAGACAAGTTTGTCATTGTATTCATTGATGACATACTTATTAATTCCAAGAGTCAAGCCGATCATGAAAAACATCTTCGATGCATCCTTAAACTTCTGAAACAAGAGAAGCTCTACGGAAAGTTCTCTAAATGTGAATTCTGGCTTCAAGAAGTCCAATTTCTTGGACATGTGGTAGTGAGCGTGGTATCCAGGTGGATCCCGCTAAAATTGAAGCGATTATGAATTGGCAAGCACCTAAGACGCCCATAGAAATTCGTAGCTTCTTAGGTTTGGCTGGTTACTACAGGATTTTCATCGAAAACATTTCCAGAATTGCTGCACCTTTAACTTCGTTAACTCGCAAGAATATAAAGTTTGATTGGGGTCCCAAACAACAAGAATCTTTCGAGATTCTTAAACAGAAGTTAAGCAATGTTCCTGTGTTAACATTGCCAGAAGGGATAGAAGAGTTTGGTGTTTATTGCGACGCATCGCACACTGGTATGGGTTGTGTGCTTATGCAGAGAGGCAATGTGATTGCTTATGCATCTCATCAACTGAAGGTGCACAAGAAAAATTACACCACCCATGATTTAGAATTGGGTGCCATTGTATTTTCACTAAAATTATGGAGGCATTACCTATATGGAACCAAGTGTGTAATCTATTCAGATCACAAGAGCCTTCAACATCTGTTTAACCAGAAAGATCTCAATATGGGGCAACGTCGTTGGATGGAAACATTGAACGACTATGATTGTGAAATTCGCTATCACCCGGGCAAAACGAATGTTGTTGCTGACGTTAAGCAGGAAAGAAAGGATCAAACCTATTAGGTTCAATGCTAAAAGCATTGAACTAAAGAACAGCTTAAATGAAAGGCTGTTAGCTGCTCAAAAGGAAGCTATACTGGAACCTAACTTTCCGAATGAAAAGTTAGGTGTAACTGCTGATCAATTGTCTTTTGGCAAAGATGGAATCCTTAGATTGAATGGTCGAATCTGGGTTCCAATTCATGGAGGACTTAGAGATGTAATCCTCCAAGAAGCGCATAGTTCTAAATATTCAGTTCATCCGGGTAGTGATAAGATGTACCAGGATCTGAAGGCAAATTACTGGCGGATAGGTTTGAAGAAATCTATAGCCACATATGTGGCTAAATGTCTGACGTGCGCACAAGTTAAAGCCGAGCATCAAAAGCCGTCAGGTTTACTACAACAGCCTGAACTTCCCACTTGGAAGTGGGAAATGGTAACTATGGATTTCATCACCAAGTTACCAAAGACGAAACATGGAAATGGTAGGATATGGGTTATAGTCAAGAGACTGACGAAGTCAGCTCATTTCATACCTATAAAGGAGACGCATAGCTCCGATAAACTAACCCAGCTATATGTGGATGAGATGTATCTCTCCACGCAGTGCCAGTATCTATTATCTCTGATAGAGATACAAGATACATATCTCACTGTTGGAAAAGCTTTCAGCAATCTTTAGGCACTCGTTTGAATTCAGTACTGCTTACCATCCCCAGACGGATGGGCAAAGTGAGCGTACGATTCAAATATTAGAAGACATGCTCCGGGCTTGTGTTATTGATTTGGGTGGAAGTTGGGATGACCATCTTCCTTTGATTGAGTTTTCATACAACAATAGTTATCATTCGAGCATCCAAGCAGCGCCTTTTGAGGCCTTGTATGGAAGGAAATGTAGAACGCCAGTTTGTTGGGCGGAAGTTGGAGAAACCCAACTATCAGGACCTGAGATAGTCTTGGAGACGACGGATAAGATTGTTCAGATCCGTGATCGTCTGAAAGCTGCCAGGGATAGGCAGAAGAGCTACGCTGATAAGAGGCATAAACCCCTAAAATCCGAGGTAGGTGATAGGGTACTACTTAAAGTGTCACCCTGGAAAGGAGTGATGCGATTTGGAAAAAAAGGCAAGCTGAGCCCAAGATATATCAGACCATTCGAGATTATCGAATGTGTCGGAAGTGTGGCCTACAAGCTGAATCTACCTGAAGAGCTTAGTGGAATTCACAATGTGTTCCACATATGTAATTTAAAGAAATGTCTAGCCGATGAGTCGCTAGCAATGTCTCATAAGGACGTGCAGATTGATGAAAGCTTAAAGTTTGTTGAAAAACCTTTGTCGATCAAGGATCGACAGGTTAAGAAGCTTCGAAGAAAGAATGTGCCAATTGTAAAAGTTAAATGGGATGCCCGTAGAGGCCCAGAATCTACGTGGGAAGTTGAATCCATGATGAAACAAAAATACCCTCATTTATTTCAGTAAATATTGAGGTTGAGATTTTTTTTAAGGGGGTGAGGATGTAACACCTCGCAAAAATCATGTCCAATACAATGATGACACGTGTCATAAACCCTGATCATGTTAAAAGTTAACTTGAGGGACTGAAGTTGTCAAACAGTGTAAAGTTGTATGTGGAAGGACCAAAAGTGTCAATATGCCAAACTTGTGCCTCTGATTGACCTCATATGATGTTCGTATTCTTTATTGAATAAATTGTCGAACACCAGAAGCCGTTTGTGCTTAAAATCAAAAATTTACAAAATACAGGGGTTAAAAGTGTCAACATGTAAATTCTTACCACTGAGTGACCTTTTAACGATCCCGAGGCTTTGTAATATTTTATTATACTCTCCCGATTGTCGGAAAATGATTTCGTGGAGTTTCGACGCAAACAAACGATTTAAATTGCAAATCCCAAGAAAAAGGATTAAAAGCGTCAACAAGGTGAAACTAATGTTTCCAGATACCGTTCAACGAAACCGGAACTAACGGTGTTTGATTATATCCTAAAAGATCATCCATGTACTAACTTTAAGGGTTAAAAGTGATTGAAATGAAAGTTATAAGGCTTTAAAAGGTTCAGGGGTCGTTTCTGCCAAGTTTAAAACTTGGTGAGCTGGTCTCCATAGCGTCGCGCTACGCGACCTTATAGTGTGCTTGCTGTCGCACGACGCGACGGCATAATATTGTCAGACTACATGCACAGGTGCAGGTTTCTGCATGTTTCTTATCCAATCCAACCATGACTCGAATTCTATGGGTTCTAATAGTTTCTAAAAACCACTTTGGACACTTGTACTCATCAGAAAACATGTAGGATCGTTTTACCGACCAATTGAGTCAATAAGAGGCAATACAGACTGTTTAAAAGGCGGAAACTAACAAACAGAGTAGAATCAGTGAAGAATGGAGTAGAAAACAGAGAGTTCACTTTAAAACAGTCTTCTCATTCAAATATCAACGTGATTACACAGTGGAATTTTGGCAGCACTTCGTGACAAGGTTCCTAATTCCGTGCCAAATGGGAAAACAACATACATATATATAGCCCTTCTATTTCCGCATGAAACTATACGTTTCAGTTCAAACAGAATTACCTTCTGTAATTCCGTGCGGAATTAGACAAGAAGCTTTCATGTGAAATTACATAAACAACCCTAAACTTTACAGTTTTGACACTTTAGACCCTATACATTATGACCTAGACATAAGACGTAGGCTTTGGACATCGTGCACCAACAAACTCCCCCTTGGATATAGCCGGAGTCTTTAGTCTGGTCTTCACCGCTTTCTTCACAGCGACTTGAATTTCTCTTCCCTTTGCTTAGGTTTTCGCAGCAATATCTTCCTAAGCTTTTCGTTCTCATCAACTTTCTTCTTTTCTTCAGCGGCCATTCGTTGAACGACAGTATGCCGCATCATGTTATCTCTGTCTTCACGTGCTATACGTTCTTTCTCAGCCTTTAACTTCTCTTCCTCTTCAATCTTTCGCCACTTTGAGTTCCATTTACTTTCAGCATTAATACCCTTCTGAAAGCAAATAGACACAACTTTCTGAAATTGCATCGCCTGATCTCTATCTTCAGCTTTGAACCAGATTTTGTTTACGAACAAACATTCTATGTCTTTAGCTGAATAGTTCACCAGCCATAGAGGATCATACACAAAGATTTCTCTAACTTCATTTTCTGCCCTGTAAGTAATCACAGCTTCAGTCGATATACAGCTGTAAACCCAACATACAAAACCTTTATAAAACTCTTGTTCCATTTTCGGCACAGGGATATTCTTGATCACTCTAGGCTTCTTCACATGTAAAATTGTCTCTTCAACTCCAGTTACTGGATCTACCATTTGAACTTTCTTCGGGTAATGAGGCTTCTAGTGCTTGAAGTTTTTCAACAATTCATACTTTATCAAACCCCACATAGGCACATCATTCTTTCTGATTGGGTAGCCCAATGTTCTAACCTTTGACAACTCTTCTACATCCCACCAAGGTAGGGACATAATATCATAAAGACGTTCAAAGTATTGCACACCGTATTCTCTACGAATAGCATATGCATTAACTTGAGGTAGAAATCCCCAGCTAATGATATCACCAAGCGGAACATCTCTATCTCTCTTGTAAAACTTCAAAGGACGCTTGAACTTCCTTTCAGTATCTTTACGGAACCACTTCTTTCTTTCTTCCTTCTGTGGATCTTTTGTCGTACAATCAAATTTCTTATCTTTCAGAATTTCAGCAACCTTTCTCCTTAGTTCATCTATGTTCTCTTGAATGAAGAACTCTACAAGAGTTGGAAATTCTGAAGTATCTTCATTCACACTATCTTCATCAGTACAATCCTCAACCTCAACCCTATCATAGTTATCAGCCTCATCAACATACTTGTACTCATACTCAGGTTGTTGGTTGATATCGAAAGCATTCAACTCTTCTTCAAAATCAAACTTAAAATCAGGATCATCAATTTTCGTCAGCTCGATAATCTCAGCCATTGTATACGTGTGCCTAATTTCACCTTCCTCTATTTCAGGCTCCAGACGTAAAATCAACTTTTCAACTGTATCAACATTTTGATCATCCACTTGCTCCCCCTCACCTTCAGCACTCTCATGATCTTCATTCGCATCATCATGCATATAATCATCAACATTCTGTTCATTTGACGCTTCAGTAACTTTGACACCAGTACCACCCTGACTATCATCATCATCATTACCATCGTCACTATGACTGCTTGCAGAGAACACATCATCTGCATCATCAACTTTATCTTCCTCATCATCCTCTTCGTCATCATCCTCATCCTCATCATCCTCTTTAACATCATCCTCTTCATCATCCTCTTCATCATCTCCTTCATCAATAACATCTTCGAGTAACACATCTTCCTTAAAGATAGCAGACACAGCAGATATCGGGCGAGGATTCTGAACAGGAGATTCTGAACACATCATCTTTCCTTTATACTTCATTTCAGCATCAATTTCAGCTTGACATTTTGCTCTTAACTTTTCAACTTCTATCTCTTCAAACCTCTGTTCTATAGACTTTCCGAGCATATTTTCAGGCACTTTATTCATCATATACAACTCATGTTCTTTCATTGCTTTGGCAGCTTCAAGTTCTTTGTTCTTCAATTCAAAGTACTTATTTTGTTCGTCTCTGTGCGCTTTCTCTTCTTCTAACTCTGCTACTTTAACTTTTAGAATATCAATTTCTGTCTGATATGCTTCAATTTTCTTTAGCAAAGACTTGTTCTCAGATTCAACTTTCTTAACACACATCTCAAGTATTTTTTTCACGATCTGCCAATCTCTTATTTTCAACCAAAATTGCATCAACCTTCTTTTCCACATTCTTTACTTGTGCAATATTCGCAAAGTCAAAATCTCCAATTTCTTCAAGAGAAATACCTTCTGGAACGTTTGGAAACATTTTATAACCAGACGAACCAGGTGTGGATTGAACATGTGGTTGTGAAGTTGGTGGTGTTTGGAAGATTTGTTGTGAAGAAAGAATAGGTTGTTCTTGGAATGTTGTTTGATGTGGTGGTGATTGGATAGGAGATGGTTGTCTTGGTGGTGATTGATGTGATGATTTAGGTGGTGATGGATGTGGTGATTTTGGTGATGATGGTTGTGGTGATTTTGGTGGTGATGGTTCAGGTGGTGGTGAAGGTGGTGGTATAGGTTGTTTTGTTTTTGGTGTACGTTTTGGCAGCTTAAGAGTTAACTTTTGTCTCGCTTCTCTTGGAGATGCAATACTCTTTCTAGTACTTGCTTTCTTTCTACCACCAGATGGTGGTGTCTGAGACTCTATCACATGCTCAGGAGACGGAACATACAAATCATCATCCTTCTCCTGTCTCCTCTTTCTTTTCAGCTGCTTTTCTTTTGCAATCTCAGTTTGAATTCTCTTTGCACCCTCTGTCTCATCAATTTCTTCATCAGATGAACTTGAAGAGCTTTTATCACCATCGTCACCTTCTTTCTCACCAGCTTCCTTTTCTTTTTCAGAATTAAAAGCATTAAGATCTTTCAACAACTTTTCAGAATTAGGGGATAAACGAACATCAGTTCCCACATTAACTTCAGCTTCAGCTTCTGCTTCTGGTTCTTCTTCATCTGGTTCATCGACAAGCAAAGTCTCAACTGTTTTCTTTCGACGTTTCTTAGGTTGAGATGAAGAACCTTCTTCAGTTTGAACTTTTGGAGTTGCTTTCTTTCTTTTCTTCTTTTTCACTTCTTTTAAGAACCATTCATTGCGAGATTCTCTGAAATTTTTAAGAACTTTCAGCTCATCAGCATAACTCTTTCCTTTCATTTCTGCTTCATTCCTCCAGTTCTGATGATTAACTGGATCTGGATCTTGATAATTCTTATCTTTAATGAAGCCAAAGAATTCAACTTTTGACGATGGCTCTGGATGATTTGGATGATATCTAGCCAACTGCTTCAAAGATTCATTATCCATGTGATATAATACCAACAAATCATTCTTTTCGTCTCTCTCCAACTGAGGATAAGCATGATCTAATATCATCTGAATAAAACGTGGATACACCCAAGTCTTGCTTTCTGAAGTTGCATTCTTAACCAGATAATGAAACACAATCTTCGAAAAATTATACTTCTTGTTAAGCACTAGAGCTGTCACCATGTTCATTTGGTAATCTCTCATCACATCGTACCCTCCTTTCCTGTGACTGAGAGCAAGTACAATAGAATGAATCAGAAACTTGTACAACCTTGGAAAACATGCTTTCAAATAATTTGCTTTATTCAGATCACCGTTGTAACCCATCCTTAACATGCACCCTTTTACCATCCTCTCTGGGAACTTCGTTGGAGAGTTCTCATCATCCGGAAAATTCATCACCTCTCTTACAAGCTGTTCAGTGATAATAATCGGTTCATTTTTTCCATTCACCCTCACAACTGAATTAATTGTCTTGTTTGCTTCATCATAAGTTGCCTTCTCCCAAAAACGTTTAATATGAGATCTGAACACCAAACGTTGGTTCGACAGTGCTTTCTGAATTGGCAATCTCTCCATGAACTCCAGAATTCCTGTAAATCCAGCCATGTTTGGAATAGCTCTATCATAAACACAACAAGTGTTGTGCAGTGGATCAAACAATACATTCGAAGTCTACAAAATCACAACATATAACCAGATCAAACACTTAGAAAATTTTCAACTCAATTCCTATTCAAACGAAATTACACATTCCATGCGGAAACACATCTTAAACGAAATTACATCTACACACGAAATCAGGTCTCATACGGAATCACTAGTTCAAACGGTATCATTTTTCAAACGGAATTACAGTTCAAGCGATATTACCATTTTGAAACGGAATTAACCAACAATCCATTTTAAATAACTGATGATCAAATTGGTGAACTGGGTTTGTTATTTGATGAAATCCGAGCACTATAGTATGATTTTTATACATTTTGGTCCACTGAAACATCCTAGATCTAAGATTAAACACTCTGAATAACCGACAACACTTAAATCAGACAAAATTGAAACCCTGATCATGTTTAAGATCATATTCCGTGTACAAGGGTATGTTATTCAGTTATTAAACATCACAAGCAAACCCTAGATCTAAGATTTATCAACTGTTCATCACCGTTCAAACGAAATCAGACAAATCCGGGTTAAATCAACACAGATCTCCTACCTTTCCCATGATAATAGTTGAACCAGCCAACTAAGATCAAGAATCTATCAACAATCGGACAGAGTAACGGCTATAAAATGATGATTTTGAAATCTCGTTTGAAATCGCCTTGAACAAGATAACTTGAAGCGGAATTACAGAAATGAACCATTCAAACGATATTACACCCTATTTATAGACAGGATAATTCCGCGTGGAATTACCTCTGATGTTCTTCACGCGAAATTATGTTCACACGAAATTATGGTTGACGCGGAATTACATGTTTGGAACGGAATTAGGCTCAAACAAGATTATAACTTCAAGCGAAATTAACTTCAAAATTTTAAATTTTTCACTTTTTGATAATTTACCGACACACCCAGCTAACCAAGTCCAAATTAATGACCATGATCAACTGTTTAGCCTGCCAAGTCCAAGTTAATGACCTTGGCTGACCAGATTATGAAGATGCTGATTTTTGAAACAATTTTAGGTTCAAATTAATGAACTTTTGAACTTTCAAGCAATTTACCAACACATTTTCAATCTTCTGCTTACCCAAACCTCATGATCCAGACATGTTCTGCACATAAGACTTTGATCATCTGATCCCCAACGTCCGTTGTCGAAAACAAGATGAAATGCAAATCTTTTTGTATTTTTGATTAAGATAAACAGAATATTGTACACACAATATTTTTGCGAGTGTGTTAGGGGATCATATCAGCTGCGGACAAGATACGAGTACCGTTAAGCTTAGATTTCATACACAGCATTAAACAATTTGCTTTGATTGTCGATATACTGATCCTCTTAAATTCTCACACAAAGTTCAATCTATTCGGGATACAGATTTAGTGTTTTAAGATCTTGACTTTTACGCATGTACCACCTCAGAATATACTCCCGTATCCATATCACTATATTCAATCTTACATGTGAATGTACACTAATGATATCTGTAATGGGGTGAATGCAAGACCGTGAGAGCTCAGGTCAGAACTTCCGTTCAGCAAAGAGATGACGGCTCGACTTTCGGTGGGTTCCCTTTGGGTATCTTTTTATAACAGCACATGATTAGCATTTTGCAATGTTTCATCATTTTTTATGTTGAGGGGAGGCTTTACGAGTAAAGCTTGTGCAGAGTATTATACGAGGACTAGGCTATTGCTTCCGCAAAATCAGAAGTCCTAGTATAATACCCCAGATATCATCACGTACAAAGACCTAGTATGTCAGAAATAGGACCTTTCAAACAAGATTTCAGGGGTTACCTATATATCCTGGAGATGTTCCCCACGTAAAAGCAAGTTATTATTTTTGTTTATATCCCAAATGTGTAAAAACCTATCGACACATCATTCACAAGACTGTTTAACACATTTTTAACAATACAATTCTTTAGCGTACTGTATCTGTCTAGCTGATGTACTATCATTTCCCCTTTTTACACAAACTCTTTTTCAGTTTTTTCAATGTTTTTGGATTTTTCAGATTTTCTAATGTTTTTGGATTTTGAAATTTTATCATGTTTTTGTATTTTTCTGCAACCTTTCTCCCCCTAAAAATAAAAACATATTTTTGTGTTTTTGTTTTTATCGAAAGCAAAAAATAAACTGTACAAAAACTTTGACAACACAACGTGGATCACATCAGATCGCCATCCTCCTCGGCTTCACATTCCACCACCCTCCCAGAAAACAAATTTTTCATCCCATTTAATTTCAAAAGATAATTAAATCTCTTTTTATAAAACGGTTTGGTGTAAAAATCAGCCTTCTGTTCATCGGTGTGAATATGTTCTATCCGAATCAATTTCCTCTCATGATAATCACGGATGAAATGATATTGGATTTCAATATGTTTTGTTTTGGAATGATGAACCGGGTTTTTCGTTATATTAATTGCTGCTTCATTGTCCACAAAAATAGGCGTGTCCAAGAACTGCAAACCAAAGTCTCGCATCTGCTGTTGGATCCAAAGGATCTGAGAGCAACAGCTTGAGGCCGAAACGTATTCAGCCTCGCAAGTAGAGAGCGCTACTGAGGTTTGTTTCTTGCACTGCCAAGTGACTAGTCGAGTTCCGAAGAACTGACAGCCTGCAGTGGTGGACTTAGCATTTTGCTTGCAGCTCCCAAAGTCCAAATCAACAAAACCTGTGAGAGAGAAGTCGCCAGACTTAGGATACCACAAGCCGATGCTTGGGCAGCCTTTCAAATACCGTAAGATGCGTTTCACAATCGTCAAGTGTGACTGGCGTGGGCTTGACTGATATCGGGCGCATAAACACGTCGGATACATGATGTCCGGGCGGGAAGCAGTAAGATACATCAAGGATCAAATGGTTGACCGATACAACGTCTCTTCCACTTTATCTCCACTCTCGTCTGGGCAAATCCCGTGATTCTGTGCTAGCGGGGTTGATGCTGGACTAGATTGAGCCATGTTGAACTTTTCCAGAACATCGTTCACATATTTAGTTTGATGAATGAAGATTCCTCCGAGCATTTGCTCTACCTGCAGCCCTATGAAGAACTTCATCTCCCCTATCGAACTCATCTCGAACTTCTTCTTCATAACTTTCTCAAATTCTTTACACAAGTCGTCATTCGTCGAACCAAAAATGATATCATCGACGTAGATCTGCACGATTAAGAGATGGCCTGCAACTTCCTTTGCAAAACAGAGTGCTATCAACTGTCCCTCTGGTGAACCCGCTGGCCAGTAGATGTTGGGAAAGCGTCTCGTACCAGGCTCTCGGGGCCTGGTGAAGACCGTAAAGCGCTTTATCCAGAAGATAGACTTTGTTCTTGTGTAGTGGATCAGTGAAACCCGGCGGTTGTCCCACATACACTTCTTCTTTGATTTTTCCATACAGGAATGCAGATTTCACATCATGCTGGTAGACTTTGAATCCTTTCCACGACGCGAACGCCAGGAAGATCCTAATAGCCTCAAGTCTAGCAACAGGCGCATAAACCTCATCATAGTCAATGCCTTCTTGCTGACTGAATCCCTATACTACCAATCGTGCTTTGTTTCGAACGACGACTCCTCTATCATCTCTTTTGCACTTGAAAACCCACTTTGTCTTCATCAGCTTTTGATTTCAGGCAGATCTAGTAATCTCCAAACACCCAGTTTTTCGAACTGCTGTAGCTCTTCCTGCATAGCATTCACCCAGCTGTCTTCAGTCAAAGCTTCTTTATACGTCCTGGGTTCAATCTGCGAGATAAAACATTTAAGTGAGAATTCTTCTTGTAAAGGAGCAACAGATGAATAAAAACATGTAAGTGCTCTGTTGATCTGATCCCTCGTCTTTACTCCGCTCTGCAGGTCACCGATTATCTTCTCTGAAGGATGATAAGACAAAGTTCTTGGCATTGCAGTGTCAGGCACATTAACTTCCGATTGCAAGTTCGTGATGTCTAGATCACCGGTGTGATCCCCAGCTTCTGTCGTTGCAACATCTGGTTCCTTGTCAAAAGTCGGACCGGATTCCAATTCTGAGTCGTCAGAATTATCAAATGTTGGAGCTAGTTCTTCTGGGTCTTCGTGTGTCGTTCCACTTGGACCGGCCTCGAGATCATTAGTACCCACGTCGGGTTGAGAAACTACCAACGGTCTTGGCACCTGATCTTGTGAACTAGATTGTTACTGTTGGTATAATAGTACGAGTTCCTCGATACTTGGCTCAGTCGGAAGTTGGAAAGACTCCCAGAGTTTGTCATAATCGAACATGAATCTTTGTCTGGGAAGTTGTGGTGGAGCAGTATGCTTCTGACAATCCACATGCTGAACTTGAATTACCTTCCCCAAGCATGGTACGAACACTCTTTTCAGTGGGCTCGCGTAACCTACAAAGAAACCCTCATTAGATTTAGCACCAAATTTTCCATCTTGATCTATAAAAGTACACGGAGATCCAAACGGTTCTAAAAGCTTCAAATTCGGCTTATAACGGTGCAGAAGTTCAAAACACGTTTTCTTGAATTTCTTCACTGTGAGAACTCGGTTCAATGTGTAACACGCTGCTGCCACTGCTTCGCTCCAGAAAAATATTGGCAACTTGGAATCGGCAAGCATTGTTCGAGTTGTTTCAATCTAGGTGCGATTCTTTCTTTCAGCTACACCTTTCTGCTGTGGAGTGTATGGTGCACTGAATTCATGAAGAATCCCTTTTTCATTACAAAACTCAAGCATGCGATTATTCTTGAACTCCGTTCCATTGTCACTTCGTATTCTCCTGATCGGCAGCTTATACAACGTTTCCATCTTCTTGAATAGAATCATCAGTGACTCGAACGTTTGATCTTTCCTCTCCAAACACACCACCCACGAAAATCTTGTGAAATCATCAGTAACCACCATTCAGTATAAGTCTCCACTGATACTTTTCACATTAACCGGCCCAAAGAGATCCATGTGGAGTCTCTCGAGCGGTACTCTGATAGAATTCAGCAACTTCTGCGGGTGTGACTTCTTTGTCTGCTTTCCTTTCTTGCACTCTACACAATCATCATTTAAATGAAAACTTTTAAGATTCACACCTTCAACTAAATCATTGTGTACAAGAAAGTTCATTTGCCTAACATGAATATGGCCCGTCTTTCGATGCCACATTTTCGACTCTTTTTCGGTCGCTTTGGTTTTTGTCACAAAACATTGTTTCTGATGATCTGTTGTTGTTGCGACACTCATATCAAGAATATACAAGTCATTTTCTCGTGGAGCTCGCAACAACACCATATCCTTAGGAATTTTAAAACAAGGTTTTAAGACAAGACATTCATTTTTAGTGAAATGTACGGTAAAAGACTTGTCACAGATCTGTGAGATACTCAGCAGATTGTTTTCAATTTCTATTATGTAGTTCACTTTATCAAACGATATAACTCCATTCGTCAGAGTTCCTTGACCAACTATCCTTCCACCCTGATTCCCAGCAAAACCCACATATCCTCCATTGAGAGATTTGACGTCATAGAGCAAAGCTAGCATTCTAGTCATGTGTCTTGAAGCTCCGCTGTCCATGATCCATTTCGAGATAAATGACTTCGGCAGCCCCTACAACCATCAAAGCAATTTATTCAACAATGACGCCCATGATTTCTTTACATTTGGAACACTTCTAAATACAAGATCACAATCTACTTCAACTTTCGGAATACTAAAAATGACATTTGGGACCACAGGTTTGACTGTTGATTTTAAATTTTCTTTCTTAATCGGTGGAAACTCTTCAAGAAGTTTATCAAGTTCAAATTCAAGTTTATCAACATCATCCTTAAAAACTTTTGGTTCAGTTTTCAAAACATTCTCCATCTTTTTCTCTTCAACTGACGATTTTGGTTTCACCACCCAAGATTGATTCTCAAAAACTTTCGTCTTTGGATAAAATCTTTGAAGTCTTTTGGACTTTCGAAGATTCGCCAACCTCAAAAGTTGATTTTGGTTTTTCTTCAGACTTCAAAGATTCACCTCTTTTTAGAATACGAACTGGTGAAATCATTGGTTTTTTACCCTTGTTATCATTTGGAGTTTTAGATTTTGATTTTTGCAAAATAGGTTTTTCAAGCTTTTCCATGCATTGTTTTGCCATATGACCAATTTCATTGCGGAGATAACAAATTCTTTTGTCATATTCGACAAAAGTTGATTTGTAGGTCTCTTCTCTTAACTTCTTCGCTGCATTGAAATCATCAATGGCTTTTTGACTGAAAATGTACTCTTTTTCCTCAACAGTACTCTTACCAGCGACAAACACCTCTCCCAACCTTTCCTTTGGTTTACCCTCATTTTTTGCCATATTCTTTTCAAAACCAACACCTTTCTTTTTCAAGTTGTTACCTTGTCTTTTGTTCTGATCATGATTACCCACCGACCCTTTCTTTCCAGAGTTTTTAGGTTGTTGAATTACAAAATACTTTTTAGGTTTTGAAAAGAATGTGTTGTTCACTTCTGAAATGTCAATCTCGACCAACTTAAACACCTTTTCAACATTCTCAATTCTGGCATTTTGGAGCGGATACTCAAAATCAGAGTAAAGTTTGTCAGTTCCAACCATTGTGTAAACCACAATGATAGAATCATCATTCGCGGCTTTGTCTGATTTTGGTATAAATCTGTCTAAGAAGTTACCCTCTTCTTCAGAATCAGAAATTGAATTCTCAGAATGAGTTTTCACAATCTCAGGTTCCGAGTTATCACTCTCTTCGTCTAACACTTGGTCAACAACGGTCTTGATCACCTGTGACTCATTGTCAGTGTCAGACGGAGAGAATGTAACATCAATGCTCTCAGGCAATTCATTCTCAATGGTTCTCAGTTTGAGGTTCAAAGCAGCTTCCATCCCATCTGTATACTTCTGAGTGTAATGATTCCACATTGGGGGTGGAACACTGTTAAAGACAGGTGTTGCATCTGGTTGTTGCGGGACAATCTGCTCAATCACATATGAAGATGCAATATAACTCATCAACTTTTTCTCAATTCTTTCATTCTCAATTTTTGTTAACTCTAACTCCTTTTTCAATGAAGCAATCGTGTCCAAATGAATGTTGATTTCCTTTTGTTTATCAAAAACTGTCGATTTTAACAATCTTGTGGCTTTATCGTTTTCAAGACTCTCGTTTTGAATCATTTTTATAGATCTAGCCAACGTGTCATAAGCTTCTTTTACTTGACTTAGATCAAATTTCATCACATCAGTGTATTGTTTCAATTCCTGAAACTTTGTGTCTTTTTCAAGACATTCCATGCATGGTTTTAAACAGATTTTGCATGAAGTTTCAGAAACTGAATCAATCTTTTCAACAGTCTTTTCCTCTTGATCAATTTTAACATCCTGTTTACCGACACCGTAAGACTCTGACTCTGACTCAGATACTCCTTTTTGATTTGATCTCCTCACTGTCGAATTTCCCGTTTGACTCCTTTTGACCTAACTCTGTTTTGACCGACTCAGTATCAACAGACTCTGGTTTTACAGATTCTGTGTCTACCTCTTTCAGCTTTGCCATTTAGGCTTTGTCAGCAATCTCTTTCAATGTTTCTTCAGTCATTTCTTTGGAGACATCAATTATTTCTTCAACCGGAGCCTTCACAACATCATACTGTGGGCAAGATCCTGTTGTTGGCTCACTAAAGAAACCTGCAAAAGAATTAAACACATTAGGAGGCATAATTGATTTTAAAGAACTAGCTAAAACCTCCTGTTCGGACTGATAATAATAGACTTCTGTAGCAATTTCTTCGAGATCAACCGAACTTTCTTCAGATACATCTTCACTAACAACCTCTGTTTCAACAACACTCTCCGGAACCTCTACAATCTCAGCCATCATTGCTCTACCTTCATTGCCCGGGATATACTTGTCCCCACTGAAACCTTCAGCTACCTTCTCATCATCTTGGTTGACAATACGAGCTTTTTCCGGCTTATCTTCAATCTGAGGTCTTTGAACGACAGGTTGTTGATTTGTCTTGTGATAGATCGCCTGTCTGTAGTAATCATTGGTGAAAGGATTCTGATGGTTATTGACCTCTCTATTCGGACACTCCCGCTTAAAATGACCCTTCTCTGTACACCTGAAACAAGTCACTTTGTACTTATCAAAACCAAGCTTTTGATCCGGACCTGACAAACTGTTTTGGTCCGTAATTTCCATAAACCTTTGGGCTCTTCTAACCAAACTAGCCATCCCCCACTTGATATCAATCAATTCTAACTCCTCTGGATCGATTTGGTCATAATCCTCCTTTGTCATGTCTGGATTACCGATCCTCCCAGCTATCAAACTCTCATATGACTCAAGAACGAAAGCTAACAGTGCGATGTGTTGCTTTGCAGCTGCTTCTGTAAACTCTTGTCCATTTTTGATGTTTACAGCAATATTACACTGTATCCCAGAAACATAACCCTGATTGTTCGAGCTTGAAGAGCTTTGTGGAGTCACTTGTTCGTGAGCTTTGGGATTCGGCTCATAACTTGCAAACGGTGAAGGCTTGTTGTTGCTTGATGTACTAGACGAAGCACCGGATGTTAAATCTGCACTGAACGCTGTTTGAATCTTCGGGCTTAGATTCGTTGTTGCCGGAGAACTGCCTTTGTAATACAAAGAGACACCTTGTTGAACATTGGAAGAATTCATTTTTCTAATCTTTGTTAACTCTAACTCATGTGCTTCGATCTTCTCAATGAACGCACTAAGGTTCAAATTAACATAATCTGAATTGTTCTTCAACACCAGCAAATATGTACCCCACTCATCGTACGGCAATGCATCTGCCAATTTATCATCCACTCCTCATTAGTCTTGGTTATTTCCAATCTCTTCATCTCCACAACTAGATGGCAGTATCTTTCAATCAATTGTTTTGTAGTTTCACCTTTCATACCAGTGAAGATGTCAAATTGTTTCTTTATCAAAGCCTTTTTGCTTTTGATCATAGACACACTCCCTTGAAACTTTACTTGCAGCGACGCCAAATAGATTGTGAATTATCCTCATGATGTAACAACACCAAGATATCCTCTTTAATCGCCTGTTGAAGAATACTCATCATCTTCTTTTCTGCCTTAAATCTTCTTGTTCAGCTTGTGTCAAACTACCAATCGACTTCTCAAGACCCAAACCATCTTTAGGAAGAATATATTTCGATTCGATCTTCATCCAGCACTCAAAGTGGTTTGCTTGAACCCATGCCTTAAACCTTCCAGACCTACCCGAATACTCGTCAATATTCATCAACTTAGGAGGTTTCTCATCGTTCCAAGTTCATTCTCCATATTCACGTTTTGTACTATACTGGGTGGGTTTTGTGCTGCTGTCATCCCACCGCGGGCAAAAAAGTTATAAAATTCTTGATTGTCCATTTTAAGAAATCAGTTTGCTGAAAAATTTTTCAAGTTTTGAAAATACAGTACTTTCAAGCGAAATTAGCTCCACACGAAACTAGGCTTCAAATGAAATTACGTACAAGATGGACTTTGGTGCGAAATTAGACTTTCACATGAAATCAGTTTCAAGCGAGATTGTCTTTTCACACGAAATTACCCTTTTTCACACGAAATTACACCTTGAAGAGAAATAAGGTGTCATTTTGAAGCGATATTAGTGATTCCGTGCGAAATTAGCCAAACAGAGTGAGTTTTTCAAACAGAGACAGTAATTCTGTGCGGAATTACTAAAAACTTTTCAAACGAAATTATGTTGTTCGTTCAAACGAAATTACTTGTTTGGCCCATTTTTGTCACTTTTACTTCAAATTTTGATCTAAAACTCTCAAGGGTTTGTTAAAACACTGTTTTACACACAATATCAGAAAATCAGTCCATTTTGTCCGTTAAATTGTCCAGAAGTCCAAAAAAAAGTGTAGAAAAAGGCACTGATTCAAGTGTATTGACTCATAACTGGCTCTGATACCAATTGTAGGATCGTTTTACCGACCAATTGAGTCAATAAGAGGCAATACACACTGTTTAAAAGGCGGAAACTAACAAACAGAGAAGAATCAGTGAAGAATGGAGGAGAAAATAGAGAGTTCACTTTAAAACACTCTTCTTATTCAAATATCAACGTGATTACACAGTGGAATTTTGGCAGCACTTCGTGACAAGGTTCCTAATTTCGTGCCAAATGAGAAAACAACATACATATATATAGCCCTTCTAATTCCACACGAAACTATACGTTTCAGTTCAAACGGAATTACCTTCTGTAATTCCGTGCGGAATTAGACAAGAAGCTTTCATGCGAAATTACATAAACAACCCTAAACTTTACAGTTTTGACACTTTAGACCCTATACATTATGACCTAGACATAAGACGTAGGCTTTAGACATCGTGCACCAACAAAACATCTTGTAACAGCTGGGATGATATGGGGCTGCTATCAAACACTATAAATAGAGCATTGAAGCAGCCACAATTCTTGTTCATTTCAAATCTTTCACACTCCTCACTTGCTCAAGCTTTTGGAGCATTCTCTGGAGCATCCTGATCTAAAAGGAAGCTCTCTAAGTTTAAATTTTCGTGTTAAGGACCCTTGTAAGTGTTCTTGGCTCCTGTAGTTTAGTTTTTATTAGTCTAAGGACCGAAAGTCAAAGATAGCGTAATTCTGCTTTGACTAATAGTTTAATCTTAAACGGTCCAGCCATATTTCTAATTTAATGTGGCTATGTGTTGGTAATTATATAGGTGTTAATCCCTAAAAAGGGCACCTCCTAATTATCACATTTGCTTAGTCAATTGTCGGGTCAAAATAATAATCTGAAAAGTCAAACGAGTCAATTTTTACAAAAGAATTCATAACTGATAATGTAGAAGCTATAAAATACGTTTTATCACTTCAATAACTTGGTAAATATTATAAGAACATGTTTAGGCATGTTCAACCCGGCAATTCTGAGTTTAGGCTCGGTTCGCAACCGAAAGTCGCAAAAGTAGACTTTTGCTTTGACTTTCAGTTCTGACCTGATTTAGCTTAGTATCTTTATGCCTTAAGGTTCCTTTGTGACCATATTATATGTTAGTATAACCCTCTGAGGTTATACTACGTGGTCCCTTAGAAATCAGAGTTCATTTGCATGTTTCCGTTATTTGCTTAAAATTTGACTATTATGCCCTTATGATGTAAAAACGAGATTTTTGGAAATATGAGTATACAAGTACCTTTGTTACTGATATATAAGCATGTCAAATAAATTTGACATCAATTTCTGGTCTCAAACTAAAGTTATGCAAGATATCGTAGAATAGAACTTTTTATTAATTAAACTGCGCTTTTTAGCATAAATCATATTTAAACCCAAATTTTGGCACCAAACTCATTACCTACTGTTTTGATATAATTTTTAGGGATTTTTGGAATTTTTGGTCAGATTTTATACTGACCATAACATAGAGTTCTTGTATGAATTCGGTAATTGACGGTAATGCCCTTTTCATTAATAAAATGAGATTTGCATATCATTAACATGCCAAACCTTTTCCTACTGATGTTATATATTAAATAAAATATTTTAAGCGTTCAAGACTGATAAAAATCTCAGAATTTCATAAACATCTCAAATATCGTCAATTATCGACTTTACGCTAATTAGGTGCATAGTATAGTTTAAAACCATATTTAACACCTAAAACTTATCACCTACTGATTTTATAAATAAATTTTAATACTTTCACAGTAAGTATAAGTCTTGAACTCAGACTTCCAATTTTGTCCCTAAAAGCATATGTGAAATGACCAAAATGCCCCTACGGTGCATAGTTTGGCCATATGATATCCTACTATTATAACTTTATGAAATAAATGTTTTTACTGAATGTTTAAGACCACAACCTCATTTTAGTATTAAACCTCTTTTATAAACTTTAAAATGATTAAATTACCCTTCGGGACTTAATTTGGTTTTAAATTCTTTTGGGGCATAATTGTTGATATCATATTGATATCATAACATATTTAAAGCATAATGACTTATGGAACTTGTACATGACTCATCCGGTTACCCGTTATGCATATACGCGTTCGGTACGGTTTATGTAACTAATTTGCATAAATTAACCAAAACGGGTCAAACCTTATCATTTTTACTTCAAAATTCAGAATGTATTTAGTTTACCCATTTTATACAAGTCTTCATGCTTGTTGGGTCTAAATTACATTCCAATCCAGTCACCGCTGAACCTAGCGTTTCGTACCGTAAACCTTTCTTTAAACTAACCAGTCTAAGTTTATAACTTAAATAAGACCCGTTTGGAATCTAATAGGTTGATAAAACCTTCGTTCCAGATTAAGAGCCCCGGTAGAAGTTATTTGCACTTGCTTGAGTAGAATATACGGTTGAGAATAACTAAACTTCATTTTAAGCTCAGGTAAATACTTTTAACTTATTTTCCCTTATACGGGCTTGGGATACGGTAAATTATTACCGCTTGGTCGGGTGTAGAAACCTTTTAATCGGATATGGTTAAATTGTATAATCCCGTTTTAATCAGTATTGCTTGATAACATATAACATTGGGGGTTTACGACTGTGTTCTGGATATCCTCGGCTCATTTAAAAAGCGTAAATGGCCACGACTTAAGCACGAGGTGTAGGCATACACCTGTCCATTGCGTATGTAAAAGATATACTCATTTGCTGGGGTGACCTGCCGTGAGTTTATATTTGTGGTGTGTTATTTAATCTTGTTCGGTTTATTTATACTGGCCCTAAATGTTGGACAAACATGTAAATCTGATACAAGATTGTTATCAATATAATTGTCCCAAGTTATAAAATGTTTGTGCCTTGTACATTCAAATCAATTTTCATAAATGTTTTCAAAAGAGTCGGTTACCCAGTGTAAACTGACGTATTTTTCAAAAAGATTAAGTGATAGGTACTGTACGTAATTGGCTGGGAGCTCTGGCCGTTAGTAAAGAATCTTGCAAGTTCTGAACGCTTAAAGTCTGTTGAACAATATTTTATATTTCTGTTTTAGATCCGCATGTGGATCCTCTTACATCCGTTTGTATAATATTTATTATACTTTGCATTTCGGTTTGTAATAATATTTTACCTCCAAGACTTCCGCTATGCATTTAAACTGTGTATAATTGACTATGACGATGTCAAATACGTCACGATACTCCCCGTCGGGCCCACCAGTAATATGTGAAAATATCGGGGTGTGACAATAAGATAAGGTGGGGCTCACTATTTTTTTTAGTATTATAATTGGTTGAGAGTTTTAGTTATATTTATTGATACTAAGGGCAATCTTGTTATTTCAAACCCACTTAGCACCAAAAACTAACCCTCATCCACGCTAGGGACTATCCGGGAACGAAATTGCAAAAGTTTGGAACTATAGCAGTAATTTTAGAAAGTTAGGGACTAAAGGTGAAAAATGGACAAAACACAGAGACTATCCAGACATTTTTCTCTTATGTTTTCAATGGTTCTTTTACATTCTGCTACTTTTTGTTTCTTTTTTATTAATTTAATTTTGATAAGTATATATATAACTAGGTAAAACCTCTAATTTATTGTTGCTCTTTTATTAATTTATAATTTTAATAACAACACGTTTTATTGGAGTGCTAGGACTTGGAGCTTTAGGTTCTTTTTACATTCTGTTTAATTTTTTGTTTGTTTTATTTAGTAACTAGATTATTAGACCCGTGTACTATATGAGTTTAAGGATATAAAGTTATAACTTATTTAATTTTATGTTATCTTATAAATTTATATAAGTGAATTTTTTATACCATAGATGACGCACGAGTTGGTCATGCGTAAAAACCGATTCTTTTAGAAATAAACCAACTTTACATAAATATTGTCTTGTACTTTTATTTATCGTCATTGCAAAACATAGGTCGAGAGGAATCGTCTTCTTTTCAATATGTATCCTTTTGTTTGGCAGTATTAAACGAAATCTAGGGATAAACATTCGAGTGCCAGTATTACTTCCAGATAATATGAGTGTCTCAATAACATGATCACCCAGTGATAGGACCTGTAGTAGAGTTCCATTACATAAACTATTCTTTCGATCAATATAACTCCATTTATGTCATCCGGTGAGTATAGACTTGCATCAAATTTACTATGAAGATATTCTATCCTTAAACCCGTGTATTACACGAGTCTAATAACATTAAAAGTGTTTTTAAAGCATGGAAGTAAACCGGTTTTCAAGTATCGGACTAACCTATTCTTTACCATTTTTATTATTATAATACAAAATAATAATTTATTTAATAGATGTTTTAAACATATAGTAGAAAAATCCTTTTAAAAAATAAGAAGGTGTTGTCACATTAACATTATTTGAAATTGTTTATTATAAGTATCATTGTTACTAATAACTAATTATATATTTTAGATAACTCAAAAGTAAATGATCAATATCTAAGTAGACAATAAAACATTTATTATTATTAAGTTGTTAAGGAATTTTTCATAGTTTTGTATTAATTAAATTAATAATAATATTATTAGTAAATTAAAAGAGAGAATAATGCCAGACGGCATTATGTAGACTCTTTTATTAGTATGAGAATGCCATGTGGCATTATGTAGACTCTTTTATTAGTACTAGTGGTAAGACCCGTGTGCAAACACGGGTCGTTTCTTAGAAAACCATGCATAACAAATATTGACAGAAAGTAAAAAAATAATTAGCTGTTAAAAATCTCTATTGCTTTCCAACAGACTTTCAACAGGAATTGATATATGTTGATAACCATTATGTTGATATAATGTTGATAACCAAACCACTGTTGTCAATAGGTTTCTTACAAAATTGATATAAACTAATGATCAATAGGTTTATTCAACAGGAATTCCATTATGTTGATAACCAAACCACTGTTGTCTATTAACTGTTAAAAATCTCTATTGCTTTCCAACGGACTTTCCTAAAAACTGTCATCCATTATCTCTAACAGAGCTTGCCAGATGGATAGATAGTAAGTATCAGATGTTAGTCAACCCATGTTAAAAAGGTCAGTCAACAGAAATTACAAAGGTTAGTAAACAGATGTTAAGAGAATAATGTTATTAACAAAGAATTTAGTACTCTCATTAAAAATGAGACCTGTAAACTTGTTACTACAACACCAGATATAAACATTTTTCGCAGCATGTGTTCTCAGGATAGGCTTAATGCAGAGCAAGTATCAGATGCTTTCAAAAAGTTGTATTTCTTTCCAACAAACATTTCCTAACAACAGTTCCTCCATTATACCCAACAGACGTTGTCTGGTTGACAGATGTTTAGTATCATCATAGATTTTGTAAAACTTCTTTGTAAACCACATTAGTAGTGGTTATACAGACTCGTTTCTCTTTATCACAAATCAAAACTTTCAACCCCTTCCTACTTTTTACCCTAGATACAGCAACATAGAGCTAGCCATGACTAAACACTGGACGTGGAAGATACAAACCAACACGCTCCAATGATTGTCCTTGACTTTTATTTATTGTCATAGCAAAACACAGTGAAAGTGGGAATTGTCTTCGAGAAATCTTCACTGGTATTCTTTTATCAGAAGGTGTCATCTTCAGTTTTGAAATCAAAGTATGATGACCTATATTAGTCCCTGTGATAATTTTTTGCTTCAATCACAACTTTTCCGAGCTTCGTGACTTGTAAACGTGTACCGTTACACAATCCATTTGCCTGATCAATGTTTTTGAGTAACATCACTGGAGCACCAAGTTTCAGTACTAGTTTATGGTTAGGTAAACCAGATAAACGAAGGTTGTTTAACACATCAGGAGGAAACAATGCCATATTAAGCTCCGATTCTTCCTCAGATTGGCATAAACTATTTGAACTAAAATAAACCTTTTCTTCACCAGGCAGACTCTCTAACAACTCTTTATTTATCGAATCCACTACTTCATTAGTTGGAGCAAGAATCGCTCTTTGTTGGAAATACGTTAAATCCCACAAAAACTTATTCATGTCCGGATATGTAAATGAAATGAGAGAAAAAATAGGATTGACTTGGTCATGAATAAGTAAATCATCTGGTATTTCAATATCTATCTCACCATCATTTTCTTCACCAAGCAGCCCATCACCAAGCTTTAAAATCCATTCTCCAAATTCCTTTATTTCATTCAAATATGCTTTCTGACAACCAACTCTTAATCTCATATTCTCAGTTAGCTTTAGTACTTGACAGTATCGCCATATATAAGAAGAATTCAAAGAAGCATTGACTATCATTGTTCTAGTACCTTTGGGGATGACCGGAAGAATTTGTCTAAAATCACCACCAAATAGAATGACCTTTCCCCCAAAAGGCTTGGATTCCATGTTCGGTTGACTGGAACGTGATATGTCTCTCATTGTTCTATCAAGAGCCTCGAAACAATGCTTGTGAGTCATAGGTGCTTCATCCCGAATAATCAAAGTTGCTCTTTTAATTAAATCACCTAACTCAGTATTAGGCTCTATCGAACATATTAAATTCTCATTAATGTTGATTGGAATTACAAACCTTGAATGAGTAGTTCTACCACCATCCAGCAAGCAAAAGTGAAGCAATTCCATTGGATGCAACATTCAATACAACTTCACCTTTTGATCGTAATGCAACTGAGAATGTCTTCCAAAGAAACGTCTTTCCAGTTCCACCATAACCATATACAAAAAACACACCTCCATCACCTTTTTCAATCGCTTCCATAACAATTTTATATATCCTTTCCTGTTCGGCAATTAAACACTTTACATAACATCATGTTCCCTTTGAAGAGCTAGTCTATCATACGATAGTTCTTTCATTATCAATCGATTGTTCGACGATGAAATATAATTGTCTGGAACACTTGGCATATCATCAAAATTTCTCACTGTACTTCCATTGGCAAGTAGCAACTTTTCATTTTCAGATGGACAGATATTTTCAAGTTCTTCTTGTTGAAGATCCAAATCTAAAACAAATGTTGAAAAAAGTATTAGTTTTTTTCCCAATAACAGAGCTATTGCATAATTTTAATGTAGTTGTATATAACTTTAATAAAATAATCACATTACCTACAATACCAGTTATCTTTCGTTGCTGATACAGAATGTCTTCACATAATAGGGACTTCGTTTCCGACCAAAAAACACCATGACGAGATATCAAATTTGACAGCAACAACATTACAAAAAAAGTCCTCAAGAAATCTCCGGTTGACCATATGTTAGCTTCTTTGACAGCATGAACATATTCCTTATCATCATCCAACAGTCCCCGTGCAAAACATGCATCTTTAAATGTTTCAAAAACTTGTCCATCAACTGTTTTTATATCTTCAAAACAGGTTTGTCCCTTAATATGTTTCAGTAAAATCCTTAGGTAATAACAATCACCAAGTGATGGTGAGACATAATGTATCCTCCCAATTGATCCATACGGATGCTTTCTTCGATTCCATTTGCGATTTTTAGGTTTCTATACATAATATCCCAGAAACTGAACATACCTCAATGTCCTAGCAAATTCATCGACTTTGTTACAATTCATCCACTCTGTGAACATTGTCATTTTCACAGTTGGATCAGTAACAATATCACACAAATTATCATGATTGTTATACATAATACTCTGACCCTCTTCACAATGAAATGGTAATACTTCAACAGCTGGATATCTATAATGTATATCATACCTGAATATTCTCCAAGCAGCTTCACAAGCAGAGATATATCTACAATCAAGGTATGCTTTTATCTCATCTACAGCTACATATTCTGTTCCGTATCATTGTTGGTGCTATTGGCTTGAAAAACAGAAGCCGTGACTCTATCAGGCCCCTTATTAATATATTTAAACAAATATTTGATAGAACCTGACTGGTTGCACCATTCAATGTTAACGTGGCACTGATACTTTCTGAGCAGGAGAGCATTGTAAGGAACTACAAATCTATTATCAAGTGCCACACCATTCTTTACTAATGTATTACTTGTTTGACGACGACGATAGACAGGATATCCTTCAGAATCAACACAAGTCTCATCTACATATTTTTTGGGAAACTTTTTAGAACATTTTTGCTGAACCATACATGGACAAAGTGGGTTGTCTGTACAACATGGTCCATGAATAATAAATTGCTTGACAAGCTCATATAATTCAGGATCTCTTTCTTTATCTGGTATCTCAGCTCTAATAACACGATCAATATCAGATGCATTTGGAAATTTGCTTTCAGCACCCAAGAACAAACATATGTGAGCATGTGGGAGTCCACGCTTCTGAAATTCCACTGTATACATAACTGAAATTTTTCAACAGTGAGTTGTTAGATAAATATAATTAGATGTTCAAAGTAAAAAAAATATAACTAAAGGGTACCTGCTTGTATATCACCAAAGAATTTATCTTTCTTGAAATCTTTTATAAGATGATCCAATTTACACTTGAATAATCTAGAGATAATATTCGGTCTGTCTTCAACATTAAGAGCTTTGTCGTGCAAACACCTGTAAATCTCAGGCCAGTTTGGATTACAAGTCACCGTTATGAATAAATTGGGATATCCAACAGACTTGCAAATTGCCATAACATCCAAGTACTTTTGCATCATATATCTGGAACCACCAGTAAATGATGAAGGTAAAAGTATAGGTTTACCACAACTTGAGGCATTATTCTCTCCACTTTCAACAGTAGCATTCAAGTTCTTAAGACTTTGCGTTCTAAGTTTAGGTTGTTGTGACCTTATGTAATTCAACCTGGCAGATTCTATTATCGTGTATCCATCAACCAAAAACTACTGAAATAGTTTTTTCGCATTAAGTAACAATGAAAACCGATTCTGTCTATCTTGAATTTTGTACAAAAGAATTCTCTAATTGTAAGGTTGGTTCTAAGTACCTCATTATCAACCGCAATCCCTCTGTTAGGATTGAACCCTATCAGAGGAACAGATAATGTAAAGCCAAAACTGGGTCAGCTCAGTGGATTCAGAATAAGCAGATGCTGATATGCATATCCCTCCCCTTGAAAGTGATTACAACAACTGATGACCTCCTATCTGCGGATCTTACTAACTGCTGACCAATAACTGCTCCTCAATTAAAGATCTGATGAAGACTCAAGTCCTGCTGATTCAATCTACTGCCTTGAGTCAAGCACTGCTGATCCGGACAAGTGCTGCTGGGTTCACAGCAGTAGAAGGCTGCAACAGTTGTTCTATAGTCTGTTATGTAATAGAATGTAATAGCAGTAGTTAACACAAGCAGTGTCTGTATAGATCAGAGGTTAGTGTTTGTTAGGAGGTTAGATGTCACTTTCATGGTGACGTCAGCTAAAGATGCTCAGTAGATTGCAAGTGCTTATAAATAGTACAGTACTTTGTACTGTTCTATTAGCTCTTCACATCATTCGTCTTCTTTGCACGAAAAAACTACTGAGCTCGGGCTGAGGGGGAGTTTGCATTCATACATCATCATTGTAATCGTGTTTGAAATAAATTCAATCATTCGGTTCTATGTGTAAAGATGTTTGATTAAAAGTATTACTCTCATTTGATTGTATACAAAGTTTGTGTTCATTTTAATTTCCGCTGCACACTTATTCATTTCCATCTTATTTTACAAACAAAAGTACAATCAAAAGGAAACTCAGATCGAACAATTGGTATCAGAGCTAGAACAGTCAAATTTGATTTAACAATCATTTTGACGTAAATAGTTCAGCTCAAAACAGTTGATACTGATCGTTTGTTCGTCGTTGAAAAACAGAGTAAGGATTAATCACCATTATAGTTGATTTTTCAGTACCTGTAAAACAACAAGAATGACGTCACAATCTCAGGACGATAAAAACAACATTGGCTCGCTTTTTAAACCACCTATGCTAAAAAGAAATGAGTACAACATCTGGCAGAGGAGGATGGGTCACATCCTTGCTCAACAAAGCACAGATTGTTGGAAGTCTGTTATCTTTGGTCCTCATGTTCCTACAGTGCCAAGCGCTGAAGATGCTAAAAAATTTGTTCCTAAACCTGTTGAAAATTATACTGAAACGGATTATCAAAAATTTGAACTAGATGCTAAAGCATTTAGTATTGTTGCATCAGCGCTCCCCAACGAAATATATGCTGGACTGTTACATTGTAACAGTGCCAAAGAGTTGTGGGACGCACTTAAGGAACAGTTTGGAGGTACCGAAGAGGTCATAGAAAACAATAGGGAAATCCTGAACCAACAGTATGAAACATTTTGTCATGTTAAAGGTGAATCACTGACTCAACAATTTGAGCGTTTCAGTTGTCTCATCAGTGAACTGAGGCTTGTTAAGGTCACGTTTTCAAACTCGACTCAAAATAGCAGGTTCCTCAGATCACTGCCAGAAAAATGGGACACAATAGCTATTGTCACCAGAACTGCACCTGAGTTCAAGGATCTGACCTTGACCCAACTCCATGGTCGACTCCTGACCTTTGAGAGGGAGTTGAACCAGAAAAGGAAGTTACAAGAGTCAGGGAAAACCGTTGATGATTATTCATTCGGTAACACTGCTCTTCTGGGTCAAGAAGAATCTGGTGGTAGTGGTAAGGATCAGGGTTATGATCACTTCATTGACATAACTGCTGGTGCAAACTTCAACAACCCTGATCCTCACTCTACAGGTTATGCATTCACTGCAAATGAAAACCAGATGTCAGACAATTTAAGCTTTGAACTCAATGATTTACAGCATTTCGACCCCACTGACCTAGAAGAAATGGACATCCTACACCAACTGGCCTTGCTATGTGTTAGAACTAGCAAGTTTTATAAGAGAACTGGGAGAAAATTTCCAGGTCTTCATGGGAACCTAAGGGTTGGGTTGGATAAATCGAAAATCAAGTGTTACAAGTGTAACTGGTTGGGACACTTTGCTAGGGAATGTAGGAGTCAAACAACTGGTCCCATAGTTACTCACCCTAGTTCAAATCCTAGACCTCAAACTCAAAACACTGTGCACTATGCCCAATATGCCCCAGCAGCACATGTGAACACTGCTCACTATGATGTTGCTCCTATGCCAGTGCATTATGTCCAAACAGCTGCTCCACAAATCCAATTTGTTCAAACCCCTGCTCCCCAGGCACAAGTGCAATCTGCACCTCAAACTACTGCTCCAGTAGTTACACAACCTGAACAACAAAGTTTCTTTAGTCAAGAGTTTGTTGACTGGAGCAGTATGCCTGAAAATCTTAATGATGAAAATTTTGCACTATATGCTTCAAATGATTCTTCTCACAATGAATTTTGTTTGATGGCATTAGAGTTAATACAGGAGGGGGTAGAATATGAGGAGGAACAGCTGAAGGTTGAAACAGTGGAAGAGGTGACTGAAGCAGTGGTTACTGCTGTGACTGAAGAAATACTGCTGGGAGAAAGTTCAGGTGCCCTGATTGAACCAATGATAGATCTATGGTCTGAAGAAGACAAGAAAGAAGAGCGAGCTGATGAGGAAGAGAATCCTAAATGTGATTGTGCAATGATGGCTGCTACCAAGGTATCACCTCACGTTCTAGAAAAACTATGTTCTGACAATTGCATTATTGCTTTTGCTAACATCAAAGAGGTGAATGAAAACCTTAGGAACAAAATCTTAACTGATGAAGTCAAATTTGAAAGATCTTTAAAAGAACTTAAAAACAAGTTGACTGAAAAGGAAAAAGAGATTAGCAGTTTGTAAGAAGAGCAAAGCATAACTAAAACCCAACTCCAAACTATGGTAGAAAAATACCAAGTTTGCAAAAAGGAGTTAGAATCCACCCAGATCACTTGTGAAAAATGGGTGGAATCATGCAAAGGGTATGAGGTTATGCTTGAGAAACAGATAAAAAGCAATGTAAAATTTGGGGTTGGTTATAGAAAACATGATGATGAAAACACTGCTTTTGGAAAATCTGTTTCAACCACTGATGAAACTACTGAGTTCATCCCAACAAACAAGGATGGCCAAGAAGTGAAAATCACTGACAAACTTGGTAACAAAATCACACTTGACAGACCAGTGGGTCCCTCTGCATTTGAGGAGATTGAAAATCATCAATTTAAACCAAGATGGTCTGATGAGTGTGATATCCTTGAAAATTTCAAGCCAATGGACTTTACATCAACTGATGGTGTTAAGGCTCCAAAAGCTAAAGTCATTCCTCTTAAGGATATTCGAGCAGTGGTCAAAACCTCTGCTATAAAGGAGTCTGAAAAGAGGAAGAAGAAAGAGAAAATTGATAACTTCTTTTGTGAATTCTGTGAGAAGAGGAACCATCTAACAAAAGATTGTTTCCATCTAAAAGCTTATGACTTAACCAAAACAAGTGTCACTACTTCAGCTGAAAGTTGCAGTGTTTGTGGTAAAACAAACCATAAAACTCAGGCATGTGTGTACCTCAAAAACTTCAATGAAAAGAAGAATGAGTACATGGCTAAAACATCCTTAAGTTCATCAGCATCTTCACCATCTGTCAAGTTCACAAAGAAACAACCACTGTTTGTGCCAGTTCAAACAGCTGTCACAAAACAGCTGAACCAAACATCTGTCAAAAGAAATGTTCAGGTTACTGATGCACCTCCTGCCAATCAATTCAGAAAGGGCAAGGAAAAACAGTCTTACCAAAGGATTCCACACGTTTATGAGGTCTACAAAAAGCCCTCTAAACCCAGAGTGAATAGGCATCCTTTCGGTTACCAGCAGTTGATTGGGCAAGACCCCCAACAGTGGTTAGCAAAAAACAGTACTAAAACTGTCCAAACCCCTGACTTAACCACTGCCCATCACACTGCATCCATACCAGACACTGTTGAGACCCCATCCAAAGCCCTGTTGGCTTTGGAGTCCTTAATGAACTAATCCTTTTACTTCATGTGCAGGGAGCTTCTGCATGCTTTGATAGTCTATGGTATGTAGATAGTGGAGGCTCCAGGCACATGACAGGATGTAAAGCCCTCCTCAAAGACTTTAAAATCCATGGTGGGGGTGATATATCCTTTGGAAATAATAGTAAAGGGAAAGTTCTGGGGTCTGGAACAGTGCAATCTGGCAATGTAAAATTTGAAAATGTCAATCTAATAGACAATCTAAAATTCAACCTTCTGAGTGTGTCTCAAATGAGTGACAAAGGGTTTGGGTCATTCTTCACAAAAGACTGTTGTAGGATTGTTGGACCAGAAATGGTCAAAAAGATTGAAGCAATAATTAAAAATGGTCAAACAAAACTTGTTGCTCAAAGAAGTGGCAATGTTTATGTTGTTGACATGTCTAAAGAGTGTCCCAGAGCTGATGCCTGACTGTTCTCAGCTGCCTCTAACAAAGAGACAGAACTTTGGCACAAAAGACTGGGACACACAAATCTTAAGACAATAACAGAAATTTCAAAAAATGGTTTGGTGAGAGGCCTGCCACAAAACTTGTTTTCATGTCCTGAACATTGCATTTCCTGTTTAAAAGGAAAACAGCATAAAAGTTCCTACAAGTCCATTGAGGAGTCCAAAACAACCCAGTGCTTGCAAATGCTGCACATGGATTTGTTTGGCCCAGTTCAAGTCATGAGCCTCAAAAAGAAAAGATATTGTTTAGTTAAAGTTGATGACTTTTCTAGGTTTACATGGACTTTCTTTTTGCACTCTAAAGATGAAACTGCAGGCATTTTGCAAGACTTTGTGACACAGGTTGAAAAGCAATTTGATCTTCCAGTGAAAAGCTTTAGGAGTGACAATGGCACAGAATTTAAAAATAGGGAGTTGGATGCCTTCTGTGTGAAGAAAGGGTTTGTAAGGCAGTACAGCATCCCTAGAACACCAGAGAAAAATGGGGTTGTTGAAAGAAAGAACAGAACTTTGATTGAGGCTGCCAGAACCATGCTTGCAGATTCAGGTTTGCCATTAACTTTCTTGGCAGAGGCAGTAAACACTGCTTGCTATGTCCAGAACAGAGTTTTAATCAACCCCAGCCACAAAAAGACTGCCTATGAAATTCTGTATAAAATCAAACCACTGATCTCATACTTCAAGGTATTTGGCTGCCCATGCTTTATTTTGAACTTAAAAGATTCCATTTCAAAATTTGCAGCCAAAATTGATTGTGGTTATTTTCTGGGATACTCAACCACTGCCAAGGCCTACAAAGTGTTCAATGCACGGACCAAGGTAGTGGAGGAGACTTTGGATGTAAAGTTCAATGAACTTTCATCAATGAAAATCCCAGCAAATCCTGCTGAACTATTTGATCTTGAAAAATTCACTTTTGAAAATACTGCAGTCAAGACTAACAGTGCAGGTCCATCAGAGGATACAACACCAGACTATGGGTATGAAATCATCATCCCTCAAAGGTCTGCCACAAAAGGGAAAGCATCAGTTGTTCAAAACAACTGTCAAAGCTCAACCACTGCTACATCAACAGTTGTTGATCAAAGTAGCCCATCCACCACTGCTTCCATATCCTCAACTACTGCTGACAAAAGTCCTCAAACAATGGATAAAAGTCAGCAGTGGTCCACTCCATTACCACCCATTCCACCACCTTTTGAAGCCACTGCTGGGTCATCAAAGTCACCAGCAGTGGTTAGCTCAGATGATACACATTTGCAGCCTTCACCAACAAATGCCATCATACCATATCAAGGAGATTTAATCTTCTTGAGATCACATCCACCTGATCAAATCATTGGCAACATCAATGAAGGGGTGCTCACAAGAAGCCAAACCCAAAACATTTGTCTTTTTGCTGGTTTTCTATCACTCCATCGGCCAGTCAAGTACCAAGAGGCACTGAAAGACAACAGCTGGGTAGAAGCCATGCAAGAGGAGCTCCAACAGTTCAAGAGACAACAAGTATGGGAGCTTGTACCACTGCCAAAAGAGGTCAGTCCCATTGGCACAAAGTGGGTCTTCAAGAACAAAACAGATGAAAGGGGCAATGTTGTCAAGAACAAAGCTAGGCTTGTGGTTCAAGGTTACAGACAGGAAGAGGGGATTGATTATGATGAAACATTCGCCCCTGTTGCAAGATTGGAAGCTATCAGACTGTTCCTGGCCTTTGCTGTCAACCACAACATGAAGGTGTTTCAGATGGATATCAAAAGTGCTTTCCTCTATGGTACATTGCAAGAAGAGGTATATGTATGTCAACCTCCAGGCTTTGAGGATCCATTTTATCCTGATCATGTCTACAGGCTAAACAAAGCCTTGTATGGCCTGAAACAAGCACCAAGGGCCTGGTATGAAACTCTTTCCAACTTTCTACTCTCAAATGGTTTCAAAAGAGGTACCATTGATAAAACACTGTTTCTTAAATGGAGAGGGAAAGATTTAATGATTGTCCAAATTTATGTGGATGACATTATTTTTGGAAGCACATGTACCAAAATGTGTGAAGAGTTTAGAGAACTCATGACAGCTGAGTTTGAAATGAGTGCAATGGGTGAGCTGCAATGCTTTCTTGGTCTCCAAGTACAACAAATGCAAAATGGAACTTTCATTCATCAAAGCAAATATGCTAAAGAACTTTTAACCAAATTTGATATGAATGATTGTAAACCATGCAGCACACCCATGGCCACAAATAAGCTGGTCATGTCTGATGAAAAGGATGAGCTGATTGACCAAACACTTTATAGAAGCATGATTGGGTCTTTACTGTACCTAACTGCATCTAGACCAGACATCATGTTTGCAACATGTGTCTGTGCAAGAAGTCAATCAGCTCCCAAAAAATCTAATCTCATTGCTGTAAAAAGGATTCTCAGATACATAAAAGGTGCTCCCACACTTGGTATCTGGTATCCAGCTAATGGGAATATCAAGCTTTCAGGTTTCTCAGACAGTGACTTTGCTAGTTGCCACACAACAAGGAAGACCACTTCAGGAGGGTGCCAGTTTCTAGGTGATTGCTTAGTTTCTTGGCAAAGCAAAAAGCAAGCAGCATTTTCAACATCCACTGCTGAGGCTGAATACATTGCTGCTGCAAGCTGTACAGCCCAACTCCTGTGGCTTCAAAATCAGTTACTGGATTTTGGTATCACTGCCTTAAAGACACCACTTATGCTGGATAGCCAGGCAGCAGAAAATATCATCAAAAATCCAGTTTCCCATTCTACCACCAAACACATCGACATCAGAAATCACTTTGTGAGGGATTGCTATGAAAAAGGTTTGATTTCTCTGCATCATGTCCCAACTAAAGACCAGCTGGCAGATGTGCTCACAAAAGCACTTGATACAACCACTTTTGAAAGTCTGGTCTCTAGGATTGGGATGCTGAACATGGAATAACAAGCAACATCTTGTTTTCTATGAATAAAAGCAACAAAATGTTTTCAGAAAATCAAAAATCCATCCTTAAAAATAGCTTAAAAATGAAAATTTCATTAAAATCCTTAAAAGTCTGCCATAACCACTGATTGTTCAAAAGTCTGCTCTACATCAAGAAGTCTGCCCATTGCTGAAAGGCAACCTCTATTCTCTCATTCCTTGATAACCACTGTTGTTCAAAAGCAGTGTCTTATCCACTGATATGCTATCTACTGATAGTAAAAATCATCTACTGCCCCCTTTCCACTGCTTTCATCCGTTGCTTTCACCAAAAGTACTGTCCTTCATTTTCACCAGTGGTTGTCACGTGGGCAGTACATAGCAGTCAGACTTTTTGTAACGGCTGCCACGTCAGCATTCACTCTTTCTCCTATAAAACTCCCCACTCACCATCCAAACAGGGTTTTACTGTCGAATTGAATTCACAAAAATTCTCTTCTCAAAGCAGTTTTTCTTTCCATCTCCCACAAAATTTCTTCGATAAATCGTTTCAAAAATGACAAAATCGAAGTCATCTGCAAAACCCACATCAAAATCCTCGAAAACAGCCTCTCAAAAGGCAATCATCACTGACATTCCATTCAAAAAATCTCACAATCTCCTGGGTCTTCTCACAAAACCAGGAACCACAGATGTTTTCGATTCCATTATCACCATCTTGGCAAAATCAAAGTACAAAACTTTGCTTACCGCTGACGCACCCATCTACTTGGCAACCCAAAGGGAGTTTTGGAAGAATGCAACCCTTGAAAAACAAGGAGACATTGCAACTAAAATGAAATCTTCCATAAAGGGTAAAGCTGTTCACATTACACCACAATCCATCTCCGAAGTCTTTCAACTCGATGACCAGGCAGGTAAAACTTCCTTCACCAAAAACGAGTTGCACATTGACTTCATTGAAAGAGGGTATGAAGCCACAATGATGACGAAACTGACATTAGAAAAGGGTTATTTTCCTCCTGCAACAAGATTTTTATTTCATACCCTCCTAGTATGTGTTTCAAACAAAACCACTTCTTTCAATGAGATCCCTATAAAGATTCAAAATCTGGGATATGCGATTCTTCAAGAAGAAAATTATAACTATTCTCGGGAAATCTTTAAAGATTTGGTTAATAATGTTGAAAGTAAATCATTTTTGCTGTTTCCAATGTTTTTAAGCTATTATTTTCAAAAGAAATTCAGTAAGGATGATTTGCCTCTAATAAACCAAGGTGAAATAACTGCAATAAACTGTCTAACATCTGAAACGTTTTCACGTATGTTAGCACCTTGCAAAACACAAGCAGGGGTACCTGAGCAGACTTTAGCAGCTACCACTGCTCCTCAGGTATCTGCTGCTGAGCCTACATCTCTAGGTGATCAAAGCAGCAGAACAACTGTTTTGAAACCCACACCTACCACACCAAAAAGGCCATCCAAAAAGAAAAATCAAAAACCCTCCAAACCAATCAAAAAGGCAATGGCAGATGAGATACCAGAGTTAATGCCTGTGACAACACAAATGTCACTAGCAACCACTGCTGCTTCTTCCTTACAGCAGTTGGTACAAATATCTCAACCTATAACCATAACTCCTCCTGCTTCTTCACAAAAAGGACAGGTTGTACACAAAGGGCCACCACATCATGATGCTCTGGATACACTTGTCTCCATCATCCACAGCTCAATGCCCGGAGCAATTCCGCCTTCTAAACCCACCATCACATCCTCAATTCCCCCAAAAACACAACTACTGTTGGATGCAATTGACTTGAACCAGGCACTATCCAGTCCTTCTCAATCACCTGTCAATGAGAATATACCTCAACAAATGACTGGGCCTGCTGTATCATCCATTGCTAACCCACCAACAAAACCTGAGGAGGTTACACCCATCGAGTTACAAGTAACTCTTTGTGGTAATCCAAGTGAAGCAGCCACTACAACTTTTGAACCTACAGGTTTACAGTTGGGCAGTGGTTTCATTAATAAGACTTCCTTGGAGGCAATTCCTTACATAGCACCTCCGCCAACCACCAGTGGATTTATATATCCAACTGGCATCATCAAAAGGTTGTCAAGTGTTGAAGGAAGAAGACCCCAGTACCAAGAAAAAGGGGCATCAGTGGTAAGTGTTTGGAATAAATTCCCTACATCTGCCACTGATAAAACCACTGTTAGTGGGAAATCAGATGATCCCATTAAATTGGGTGATGATTTAAAGTACCAGAAATTGACGGATCGTGTTGAAAAACTTGATAACTCTATTGCAGAGCTCAAAAATATGCTCCAGCAGTTGTTACAGGTACAAAAGGTACAATCCACTGTTGTTCCACCTCAAGCACCTGCTCTACAACAAGCACCTGCTACAAATGAGCTCTGGAATCTCTTTCAACCTTATCTCCATCATCAGGCACAACTGGCAGATCAGCAACATGAAAAACATGTTCAACAGCTGAGAAATGCTATGGAGTCTAGGTTCAAAGACACTCAGGCTGATCTAAAGGCTCTCAAAACTCAGATCCTGCACACCACTGGCACTGCTCCTCCACCTGTATTTTTCATTGATCACCTCCCTGAAGATAATGCCAAAAAGGGGGAGAAAATTCAAGAATGGAGAAGAAAGGGAATAACTGATGGTCTTTACCTTGCACCAGAAAATTCAAATATGACCAAGCAGATCCCCTTGCCAGATGGTAGTAAGAAGATTGATGAGACTACAAATGCACTTGCAGAAGCACTTGCTTGTGTAAAAAGGGATAGAGAGGCCAAAAAGAAAGTCAAGGTGGATTATCCGGATCAGGGTACTTCAGGGTCAAGAGATGATGAAAATCTTTTTGATGAAAAGAAGAAGCCTACTAGAAAAGTAAGGCTACCCAAATCCATTCTGGTCAGGCGTTCAAAGTCTGTTCAAAAACCACCTCCCAAAACTAGTATTGTAACCTCTGTTGTATCAACTGCTGTTGGTACCTCAGTAGTTTCAACATCTGCTCCCACTTCAACACACACCACTTCAACACACACCACCTCAACACACACTTCATCTACTGCTTTACCACCATCATCACCAAAATCACAATCACCTCCTGTCAAAAGGCAGAAGACAGCAGATGTTAAAACATCTGTTGTAAAGACAACAGTGGTTGGAACACCAGTTGTTTCAACAGCTGTTAGTCTATCACAAACCACTGCTACTACAACCACCTTTCCATCCAAAACATCATCAGTCCCTCCTCAAAAAAAAGAGGAGGAGGCTAACTCCTAAAGATGATGTCACTTCACCATCCCAAACATCTTCAAAACCTTTAGCCCTTGTCAATATACCAAAACCAGTTCCACTTTCTTCTGTTCCTATGCACAAACCTTTACCTCCTACAGGTGTTCAATTTCCTCTTGAACTAGAAGCTGTCAGAAAAGAGATAAAATCCTTCTATACTGAGGATGACCCTGCCAAAAGGAGTTTGCCCTCAATCAAAGGATATCCATGGCCCAAAAATATTGATGAATATTTGAAAATAAAGGCCAAACAAGCAGAGGATATCTCACAAAGAAACTCACAAGGGAAATCTAACAAAGAAGTTTCAAGATACTACCAATATCTGCTTACACAAGTCAATTCCCTGGAACGTTTTGCAAAGAATGTTAGTCAACAAATTTCTGAAAGAGCAGCTGAAACTCTGAAGAAAGACTACATTGAAAGCATCATGTTTTACAAGAAATACAAAGGAGAGAGAAACATGTACAAAGAGTGGACTATCTCAGAGCTTGAAGCTGAATCAGCCAGAATTCAAGTTATGATAAAAAGGAAAGTCACTCACACTCTTCCTGATTGGGCAAAGTTCAAAAAGAATGTACCTGAAAAGCAGTTGGAACTGAAAAGAATGAAAGAAGAATTGGTTGTTGCTGAATTTGGCACCAAAAGACAAGTAGCTAGATGGAAGGAAGATTTGGTCAGGTCAACCTACAGAAGGCTGGAGGAATTAAGGAAGAAAGATCCTAAAATCCCTCAAAAACCTGACTACCCTGAAGCAGCGGTTTCAAAAGGACCATCAAAGCTGCAAATCAGGAGATCCACTGCTCCAGCTGGTACTGCCTTTTACAAAAGAAGGAGTCAAAGCCGGCTAGGTGCTGAAACAGTTCAAGATATTCTTACTGGCAATGCTGTTGTAAAAGAAGGTCTGTTAAGAACGTTGAAAGAAGAACTTGAACAAGAAAATTATGCTCCCACTGCTCAGCCAGTGATGAACCGGCCAGCCTCTCCAAATACTTCTGCAAATAAGCATCTCCCAAGAAACCCACCAGGCTCAAAAATACAAAAGTGGGCAACTGACAAACAGACCCGCATATTGACTTTGCTCAGGTCTGGTGGAGAAATGAAGATAATATCAAGGGAACAAGCTCTTGGCCTGAGTCTTGAAGATTTGCAGGATCTCCTTGATCTTCCACTTAGCAGGGATGATGAAGATATAGATTCCCTTAGCTTTGAATTGCAATTTAAAGGCCAGATAAGGGAGCTGTTGATGAGGCAATAAAATATCCACAATAATGAAGAGTTTTGGCATTATTTGTTCCAGGGGGAGATTGTTTGGATTGAACCCTATCAGAGGAACAGATAATGTAAAGCCAAAACTGGGTCAGCTCAGTGGATTCAGAATAAGCAGATGCTGATATGCATATCTCTCCCTTTGAAAGTGATTACAACAACTGATGACCTCCTATCTGCTGATCTTACTAACTGCTGACCAATAACTGCTGCTCAATTAAAGATCTGATGAAGACTCAAGTCCTGCTGATTCAATCTACTGCCTTGATTCAAGCACTGCTGATCCGGACAAGTGCTGCTGGGTTCACAGCAGTAGAAGGCTGCAGCAGTTGTTCTATAGTCTGTTATGTAATAGAATGTAATAGCAGTAGTTAACACAAGCAGTGTCTATATAGATCAGAGGTTAGAGTTTGTTAGGAGGTTAGATGTCACTTTCATGGTGACGTCAGCTAAAGATGCTCAGTAGATTGCAAGTGCTTATAAATAGTACAGTACTTTGTACTGTTCTATTAGCTCTTCACACCATTCGTCTTCTTTGCACGAACAAACTACTGAGCTCGGGCTGAGGGGGAGTTTGCATTCATACATCATCATTGTAATCGTGTTTGAAATAAATTCAATCATTCGGTTCTATGTGTAAAGATGTTTGATTAAAAGTATTACTCTCGTTTGATTGTATACAAAGTTTGTGTTCATCTTAATTTCCGCTGCACACTCATTCATTTCCATCTTATTTTACAAACAAAGGTACAATCAAAAGGAAACTCAGATCCAACACCCTCTATGTTTAATACCAACTCTATAACCATCTTCTGCATATGGGAATATAAGTGGATATTGCAAAGCAAGGTAAGAGGGATGAAGCTCACTACCTCTTTGAAGACCACCAGACTTCTTTCTAACAACAATGTCCCATTTATCAAATGCTCCATCAAAATCACCAATTATTAACGCAGCAATTTCTGATGCTGTTGGCAAATTGTGAACTCTTCCACCCTTATCTCTTGTTCCAATAAGCTTCAAGCTTACTCTTGCCACTCATTTTCTTGAAAACAATCTCTTACTATTCTGAAGGAATGGACAAGAGGATTGCAAGAATCCAACATATCTTTAAGACCTTTGATGGTTGTACTATCAAGCTGGTTGTTTCTTGTAGTTTTGGATTCTATCTGAGAACTGCCAGAAATATAAAATGTTAAAATTTACATTCATTTCAAATGATAATGAATGTAAATATACTAAGAAGCAAAATATATATTCATAAATACCACAATTATCATAAAGAAATTACCTTACTGCTTTTTGACGATTTACCACTTCGTTTTGTGAACCATATATGTAAAGCTGTGAGAAGTTGGGTTCTTCCCCATCGTTCGGAAGTAGACTATCCATTTGATGATAATTCTGACCTTGTAGTGTAAATACATAAGGACCTTTGCCTCTCTGATAACTTTTGTCAACCTTCACACCAAGAGATGTTAAGGAAACATCATGTTATATGCTCGAATATTATTCATGAAATTATGAGACTGTGAGGTATGACTTTTATATAAATGATGTAGTAATGGAGGAGGTGTAGGCGGTGGTGGTAGCTCAACATCTCCATTTGAACAACAAAGAGAATATGATGTTTTCTTACGTTTTTTATTTCCCTTAAGCATTTCATCTTCCCATAACATTGCATCACATTTAGAACACACAAAGATGGCATCTCCATGATCAATATAATCTACAGACTTAGCAAATTTATAAGTCAACATAAGTTATCTACATATTGAAAACTTAACAGGAATTTACATTCGTATCTTATACCTTTAGGAATTCCATGAATCTTCTTAACCACAAAATCTGCTAACATCTCATCACTCATTGATAATTCAATTTTAGATATTCCACCTACATTGAAGCTTGTAAAATAAGACATATATAACAATTCATAAAACCTAAGATTAAACAAATATTTTATTTCCAAAAATTTAAAACATACAATTTGTAATATTTGATAATCGAGTCCTCTCAACAAAATAGGATGTTTGCTTAGTACTTCCAAAAGGAGTGTGATGTACATTCCTTGATGAGATTTTTGTTGATGAATCTTATAAGACAAAAGTATATAAAATAAATGAACAAAACTACAATTCATAACTAAATTAGGAAAAAATATCTGCAGGAAGTTTACCTTTTTCTTTTGTAGATGAGTAACATACATTACTAATATTATCTGGGGTAGCATAAGTAGGAAGGTGATACACATTCCTTCTTTCGACATTGGTGGTTGAAACTTGTTAAATAGAACATATGTAAGGATTCCAAAAACATAACATATACATACATATTTGTTTTAAATTTTGTTTGCAAAACTATAACACATACCACTTGAAGTATTTGAAAATGGAATCCTTTCAATAGAATCAGATGTTGATGTAGGATGACAACCTCTGTTGTTTCTCTTTTGTTGAAGAACATACTTCCTTTTTTCTCTTTTTTCACCACAGCTTTGACGTTGACTTGCTTGAAGGAGCACTTCATACTTACTTGAAATTGTGTTATCTGTATTCATAATTTAAAATACCTGAATGAAGAAGATTGTTGACCACTCGAGAAAAGAACTTTGAAAGTATTGTGAAAATTATTTGAAATTACCAAAAAAATATCTTCATTAAGTATACCTATTACTTTTGTAGATGAGTGAAACAAATTACTACTAATATTTGGAGTAGCATAAGCAGGAAGATGATACACATTCCTTCTTTCAACATTGGTGGTTGAAACTTGTAAAATAGAACATATGTAAGGATTCCAAAAACATAACATAACATATACATACATATTTGTTTTAAATTTTGTTTGCAAAACTATAACACATACCACTTGAAGTATTTGAAAATGGAATCCTTTCAACAGAATCAGATGTTGATGTAGGATGACAACCTCTGTTGTTTCTCTTTTGTTGAAGAACATACTTCCTTTTTTCTCTTTCTTCAGCACAGCTTTGACGTTGACTTGCTTGAAGGAGCACTTCATACTTACTTGAAATTGTGTTATCTGTATCCATAATTTAAAATACCTGAATGAAGAAGATTGTTGACCACTCAAGAAAACAACTTTGAAATTATTGTGAAAATTATTTAAAATTACCAAAAAATATCTACAGTAAATATACCTTTTACTTTTGTACATGAGTGAAACTAATTACTACTAATATTTGGAGTAGCATAAGCAGGAAGATGATACACATTCCTTCTTTAAACATTGGTGGTTGAAACTTGTAAAATACGAAACATGTGTAAGGATTCCCAAAACATAACATATAAATATATATTTCTTGTAAAATTTTGTTTGCAAACCTATAAGGCATACCACTTGGAGTATTTAATAATGGAATCCTTTTAACAGAATCGGATATTGATGTACGATGAAAACCACTGTTGTTTCGCTTTTGTTGCAGAACACGCTTCCTTTTTTTCCTTGCTTTGCACAGACTTGACTTTGACTTGGTTGAAGAACAGTTCATACTTACTTGAAACTAGTAAAGGAACCCCGCGCTTCGCGGCGGGTTAGCTACATCCACCTCACGAACGCAACGTGAAAATTAGGTACATGGTGTAAAAATAAGTGCTGAATTTTAAAGCAAAACTACATCAGCCTTTCGAGGCAGGCATACATTTTCAAGTTTATACAAATGATGATACATTCAATGATTTCAAAATGTATTGTTGGAGGACATTTATATGCATGACAATGAAAGGAGGTGAAGCAAAAAAAGTGATAGTGATTCACATGGATGGCATCTAAAAAAAACCATTACTTGAAAAGTAGACCATTGTTGTGTAGTTGGCCAAAAGGTTAGCGCTAGTGACGTGCGTTTTGCATCAATCTTGCTTGGATCTTGGAGTAGCGATCTTGTTGGGTTCTTCGCCAGCACATACATTACCAAAAGAATGAAAAGACGCTTTGTTAATTTTGTTACTTTGAAGTAAATTCTAACAAAATATATAGCACTAAACTAAATAAAATATGTTTGATGGCTATTATTAAAACAATAAAAAAGCCAACATCAACTCTAAATTAGAGGCTATCAATTATGTGTTTTCAAGACAATTGCTTCATAGCTTCATTTTCTATGATCAACTGCTCCTTGCACACTGAAAACTACAGAAAGAAATATATTAACTGTAATCCACAAAATTATTAAAAACACATACAAAATTACTGCCAAGTAAGAATAATTGGATTTAAATAGTGAAATACTTCATTAATAATGTTAACGTTAATGAGCTTTATTGATTAATGCCTCTTTCTTCAACTGCTCGTTTTTATTTTTAAAAAGTACAAGATCAAAAGCGACTCTTTCGCTAATTAGTCAAAACATGAGCCAATTCCTCCAGCAATCGAATGGATATTTAGTTTTTAAATATACTTTTGTATCAATCTAAGACATACACTCTTTTTATGTTAAATTATGAGGTTGTTGATAACCTGGGAACAACTTGCGAACTCATACATATGGAAACATATCACATAATGTATCAAAACAAAACATAGGTGATCAAGTATTTTTATATAATTTTTTTTTCTTTTAGGTTTTGGGGTATCTGTCTTAAACAAAGATTCTTAAATTGAACAATATCTTAGAATCTTCCAAACAATTTATGTATTTCGTAATTATGATGTTTTAATTCAGTATGATAACTTTGTCCTCTTTACGTTTGTTACCTAGCTATTGTTACATCTTTAGTGTAGCATACTTAGGCATGGGCAATTTTGACTCGATTTGGGTTTTCTTTCCAGCTCAACTCAACTGGCCATGCAAGAAAGAAAACACTAATTCTAAGAGGAACATGTCAAAGGTGTTTAGTTTTCCAAAGTGTAGCTAGTTTTTATTTAATTTATTTTGCTTTTGATTATATATAGGTAGACATATAGACATAAACATATAATGCCTTTACTTATATGTTGAAGAAATGCGATGTCCGGTCGGCCTTGTACACCATCCGTACCATGGGAATAGAACTGCCGCCGGTGCACCACTGTGAATCCGCCGTAAGGATTTGTGGCCGGCCTTCTTACTCCTGTTTCTTAGTCGCTCTCTTCCTTATTGAAAGTAATGGCATAACTGTAATTAACATACTTTTTCTGTCCAATCTATACACTGTTCCTAAGATCTACCCGAAATGTTATGTTCTTTCTACTGTTTAACAACCTTAAAAAACGACCAAATCGGTTCATCATCATCAGACTCAACGCCATCAATCTTAGTAGATCTTTTCTTTTGCACCAATTTCCTCACACCCATCTTCTCAACCCTAGTTTTACCAACAACACAATTCACATGAAATCCTAACCCAATTTCCAACAACCCGTTATTTGATCCAAGATTGTCACCATCACATTCCATTTATCAAATACCAATCAAACACACACTCAAATCCCACACAAAACCTCTAACTTTCTCAACGATTCAAGATTATACAACTATCTTTCAACTAAAACCCCTAACAATTCAATACTTCTGCATTATGCAAAGTACAAATAACCTATAAATACATACAAAGACCATAAAAAGTTCAAAGATTTACAATCAGACCTGTAGGATGCTCCGAAGTGGCGCAGATTAGCAATCACTACTTGTCGTAGCAAAAATACGCTATCAATAGCGCTGATCGCCGGTGTTTTTGGAAATTAGGTCTGTTAAGTCGAACAATCAGAGCAATTTTAAGCGAATTAACGTGAATAAGGATTTGATGAAAGAGAAATCGTTAAAGGGTGGACGATGGGGCCGTTGAATGGAACAAAGAATCTGCTGAAACTTGTGATTTGGCTAAGCTTGGAGAAGAGAGTGTTTTCGGAGGTGGATGCAACAACTGAAGATCTCGGCAGATGTAGGTGAAGAAGATGGGGCTGCGTGTCTTCAGTGGTGGGGTGGAAGACAGACATATGCCAGTCATGATAAACCTGGAAACTTGAACTGTTTCTAAGGCCTTTCATCAATTGTTATTATATAAAATTCTATTATCTGTATCCATAATTTCAAATACCTAAATGAAGAAGATTGTTGAGCACTAAAGAAAAAGACTTTCAATGTATTTTGAAAATGGTTTGAATTATTTGAAAATGACAGCTGTATTAGGGGGTAAAATGTAACTTCCTTATCTCAATGGCGGTAAAATGTAATTTATTATTCCAATGGCGGTTTACCTTTTTACATAGAGGCAGATAGAAACATACTTTTCCTTTTTAACGACTCTCCACATCCCTTTACAAAATTGTTTGTCTGATCTCATAAAAGTGCTTCAAGTTTTGATCACCAATGTCCATTTCAATATTCAATCACTCCACTTGAATACTTCTTACTTTTGACATCATCAACAACTTTGATCAAGGTATAATAATATTTATTAAAATTTGTATGCACATTAGTTTCATATGCACATGATTAACAACTGTTATGAAGACTGTTCTCATGTATTGCATGTTTTAGATGATGTATCAATTTAATTTTACAAGTTTTTTTTATTTTTTATAATGTTTCTGATTTGAAGTTTTCTTTGATATGGTGCTACATTTGGTTTCTTGAAAGCAATCGATAAGGTATATTTTGTTGTTTTTCTTACTTGATATTAAATAATATGATTAAATGACAAATCTTTTATTTATGGACTTGCAGAAAGAAAAGTTATTTCCTTGCTACTCGATTCTACAGTTTTTAGAAGAATCTTTATTTATTGATATGCTCTAAATAAATCGATAAATATTAAATGTGTTATCTGAATGACATAGATATGTTAAACATTGTTGGTTCATATTTGTTATCACAGTCTTTATAAATAATGAAGTATCTGATAAAATACATTGTCTCATTGTTTCTTTGATTTTTAACTAGAAACATCATATCTTGGAAGATGTCTTTTTATAAATATTTGGACTCTCTTAATTCCAAAATCTTAGTAAGATTATTACATTAAAACCATTTTCTACGGTTTTATTGTTAACAATTAATTCACATATAACACTTACCAATACTTAAATACTTAACTCAACATGTAATACCACAAAACTTTGCAAATAATCATTTACTCAATGAAGTTCCTAGTATTGTTGGCATTATAGAGTGTGTAAACGGTATAAGATGGGATTACGGATTCCCAAAACACAGTGGAAGTTTTGCTGTAAAAGAAGGATGGTCCTCGGTTGTCTCTGACCTTTCATTGAAAGAAGGATGTCTGTTGGTATTTAAAAAAACTGCACCATATACATATCTGTTGACACCTTTGGAAAAAGTTCATCATATCCAACAAAACTCCCAATGATTTCTATATTCACATCAATATCGTTTGAGAGGAACTTTGGATGTATGGATTCATTCTCCTATAGTTTTACTGATGTTTGTAAGGACGTGTTGGTAAGTTTTGGTATTTTAATCCAATACTTAAATGTTACTATAGTAATTAGTGATATAGTTGTTAATTTTACTGTACCTTTGTTGATTTCATAATTTTATATCTTTTTATTCAGCTAATACCCAAGGACTTAGTTAACATCAGTATTGGAGTTGGTAAACTTAAAGAGACATTTAAGATCTATGTGAATCAGTAGGACTCTTTTGATGTAGTACTTCAACGTGATCCTCTTCGAAATTGTTACTTTATAACCGATGGATGGGAAAAGGTTGTACGCTACATGGGTATGCAAACAGGAATTGTACTTGTTTTAAGATACGTAGCGGATTACATCTTTCTGCTTACTGTCTTTGATTTGAATGGATGTGAGATTGTTGCACCCAAAGCGAATGACAGTCCGAAAGATGATACTTCCTCACCCAATTTAGAAGTTGCTCCAATTACCGAGGATTTGGATCACCAGTCGGATGTTGAAGAATCCAATGACGCAGATTCTGATAGTGATTATGTTGTATCGGAAACAGCGCAAATTTTGATGCCGCTGTCTCAGATTATGAAGCTGATCCTGATGTATACCCCTTACAATTCATATGGTACTACAGCAAACATTTTGTAAGTTTATTCTGTTAATATATTATGCCTCATTCTTTGGATGTTAAATGTTTGTTACAATTAAGCTGTTTTTTTTTGTTACTTTCCTTAAATATATTATTTATTTCTTATTAATTATTGGTATTTTATATTTATTTTTAAGCGTCTGAATGTGAAAGTAGCATCTTTAACAAGGATTCATAGATCATTGCAGATGACAGTTGAAAATCTGAATGGAGTTGACACTGTAATTGACTTTCGACGGGAGAAGCATGGTAAGCGATTTAGATACGCGGCTTGTCAATGGACCAAGAAGTTCACGAAGCCCAATGGTATCTACAGAAATCTGAGATGCAAATTTCTCTACTCTATAGAAAAAGTCAAGCTGATCTTATAGAAAGTCTACAGATAGTTGTGGTTGTTGGTATTATCTCATTTGAGATAAATTATGGGATGGTGATGTATCAAACTTCTATATTTTGAAAACTTACGATTTACGAATATTTAAATTATAATCATGTATGCTTATCTTGTTATTTATATTAACTTAAACTTTTGTTGTACATTCTTCATATTTTTTAATTGGCTCTTCATGATACATTACAACTTGAATTATACTATGTAAATTTATGGGCAGTCATCGACACTTAAAAGGCTTCAACAAATTTATGGGTAGTCATCGACACTTAAAAGGCTTCAACAAATTTATGGGTGATCATTTTCATAACTTCACTTGAATTAACCTCTAATTACAAATAACAGTCTTTTAACATCTGCAAAATGGATGCACTCAACATCTATTTAGATAAAGTCTGCCAAACCAAAAGCTCTGTGAAACAGAAAATCTGTTCAAGCAAAGTCTGTTGTTCCAAACAACCTCTGCTGATAAACACAAAGATTGTTGTAGCAAACAACCTCTGCTGATAAACACCACCTCTGCTGCTGAATATGAATACAAAAGCATCATGAAGCTAACATCTGTTGTTACTTAACAGATGATACAGTCTTTAAACATCTGAAACTAAAAGGACACACTCGACATCTATTTCGCTAAAGTCTGCCAAACCAAATGTTATGGGTCATTTTCTGAAACCATATCCTGACTGATATTCTGATTGTGATTGTTTATTTGTGATCAGGATACTGGACGGGGATATTGCTAACATCCTGAATAATATGCCGAGGTATATCAAATTAATCACGTGCAGGTTAAAGGCTGGGACTTGTTAATGGTCAATTGGACTTCTTCTCCTCAAGACTCGGGTGTATCTGTTGAGGGAGAGACGTTGAATCCGAAAGACTAGGTGTACAACGTTCGGCTAAGGAATATTCGTTGGACCCCGGTTTTAGAGGATAGTTAGTTACATTATCTTTGCTATAAATAGATGGGGGCGGATCAGTTTAAGGCACACAACTTTTCACTAACACTCTCGTACACTTTCACTCTCTAGCTTACTGCAAACACCACACTTGTATCCAAATTATATTGTAACACTTAGTCGATCCGCACCACATCCTGCACTGTATCCTGAAATTTGAAGCAATAAGAAGAACTAGGCAGCTGCGATTGTCAGCTCCCGAGGTTTTATGCCGGCGATCTAGATTGATTAAGGGCTTTCCTCGTACATCTCGTGTCAACCCCCTTTACTTTTTGCTCATTGTTTGATCATAGATACAGCTCAATATCCTGAGCCGTATCCTAAACACTGTTTTTCCAAACAAGATAACTGGCATATTTTCAACACACTTTTTAGCACACTACCTCACTTAACTAATTTGGTCACTTAATTGCTTCGGTAATTTTTGACCAAAACAATTTAGCGCCCACCGTGGGGCAAGTGGTGCTCTCTTTGATAACAATTTTTGTGAAATCGCTAATTGGTTTTCTGTTTTCAAAACTTTCTGCCACATTGTTTACAATTGCCTCGAGATCAAACATGAGCTCCTCCACTGTGTCTGCTACAACTTCTGCTACTACTGGTCCGGTGCTTCCACCACCTCCTCCAAGGATGCAATCTTCTTCACAACCTCAGGACATTATCCCTACTCGGAATGTTCAGGGATCTGCTCCGATTTTGGCTTCTAATGATGAAATTCTAACCTTATTTGGGAGTGTGCAGGAACAAATGAGGCAGCAACCGGAAACAAACCAGATGCTGCTGAGGGAAATACAACTCCTGAAGTCCGGTTCAAGCAGATCTGCCGAGGATATCATCACTCCACTACAGCCCAGAGCTTTGAACTTTAGTTCAGCTGTGTATACTGAGGATAATAGGGGGAATATTGTGCCCAGCCTTCCTCAGAATCATACTCCTGAAATACCCTCCTCGGTTAGGATGTCAACCTTGAGGAGCTCAGGATATGCTTCAGGATATGGGCAGAATCCTCCGACTGGTAACGTGTCTAATAATAATAATACTATTGCCACTAACAGTGTTGGATCTTTGCAGGATACAGCCGTAACATCAGAATTATCCAGGGAGCTTCAGAAACTAAAGGATATGATATCCAGTGTACCTGGGGCGGTTCAGCCAATTCCTGAAGTATCCCAGGATAGCCACAGGATATCTCGGTTCGTACGTCCTATTTGTGATGCTGAAATCCCAAAAAGATTTTAGACTCTAAACATGAAGCTTTCTGATGGAACCACGAATCCTGAAGAGCATATTGCCCAGTATAGGGAGAGGATGGAGATCAACCCTATCCCTCCGGAGCTCAAGGAAGCTTGCCTGTGCAAGGGCTTCGGTTCTACTCTGACAGGATCAGCCTTAAAATGGCTGTTGAATGTTCCTCCGCATTCGATTACATCATTTGCTCACTTAGTGAATTTATTTAACAGTCAATTTTCTTGCAGTCGGAGTTTTGAGAAACTAACCAGTGATCTTTACAGGATAACTCAAGGGCCTCAGGAATCCTTGAGGGATTATATGAACAAATTCAGTCGAGAATCCTTGGATATCCCACATCTTGATGTTGCAACAGCCATGCAAGCTTTTAAGATGGGGTTGCAAAAGGATTCTCAGTTTTATCAGGATCTTGTAATGAATCCCTGCAGGAATCTTGACGAGGCTCGTAACAGGGCTCTAAGATATATTCGATTGGAAGATGACAAGAAAATGCAAGAAAGGATGAATGCATCCTCAACATACGAATCGACTAACAGGAAGTCAGAATCCTCGTACAAACCATACCGCTCCAAGCCATATGGCAGAAATGATAACAAGAGAGTGAATGCTGTCGAAGATGAGGATCCTGAAGAATATCCTGAATTATCCGAATATTGTTTTTCTGTTAATATACCTGAACTAATGTATGCTATGCAGGGTTTGGGAGATAAAGCCAGGTGGCCTCGGAAGAATCAACAAAAAGCTGATTGGAAGGATAAATCCAAATGGTGTGCCTTCCATGAGGATTTCGGACATGTTACGGAGGATTGCGTTGCCTTGAGGAAGGAAATAAGCTATCTTCTAAGCAAGGGATATTTAAAAGATCTCTTGGGAAAGAAGAAGAATAAAGGTCAGGATACTGAGAAGGATCTTGAACGAGCAGCCGCACCTCCCGCGGATGCCAAGATAATCAACTTCATTTCGGGAGGATCCGACATTTGTGGGACTTCGTATTCGGCGGTGAAGAGACATGCAAAAGAAGCTAAGGCTGAGAGGGGAGACAAACCTGTCAGGATGACTACCCTCACAACTGACAAAATGATCACGTTTGATGCTGATGACAGGGATACTGTCCAGGATCCTCACCTTGATGCTCTGGTAATAACGTTATATGTGGCTAACCATTTTGTACGCAGGATACTGGTTGATAATGGCAGTTCCGTCAATATAATCCAACTAGAGACTTTGAAGAGAATGAATGTGTCTTCGATGGATATCACTTCGAAGTCTACTGTGCTCGTTGGTTTCAGTGGAGAGGCTAGGAACACAGTGGGAGAGATAAAGCTACCAGTATATGTTGAAGGAGTCAACTCGATACAACGTTTCTGTGTGATGGACTCTCTATCCTGCTATAACATCATACTGGGAAGACCCTGGATCCATGATATGAAGGCCGTACCATCAACATATCACCAATGCATCAAGATCCCTACCCCTTGGGGAGTTGTCAAAGTCGATAGCGATCAGCAGGAAGCAAAAGAATGTTACTCATCCTCAATGAAATCCTCGACGAAACCAAGTGCAGCATAGCAATTAAAGATCCGGGCCCAGGATATCGTGGAGAATTCGGAGCAGGATGTGAAGAAAGTTATCATGGATCAGGATAATCCTGATATCTCGGTGCTCGTAGGAGTCAATATCCCTCGGGATATTGAAGATCAATTAACTAACTTTTTGAAATGCAGGATGTCAACATTCGCATGGAAGAATGAAGATATGACAGGTATATCCAAAGACATTATTACTCACAAGCTTGGAATTGACAGGTCATTCAAGCCTATACAACAAAAGAGAAGGAAATTCGCTCCTGAGCGGAATGCGATTATCCAAGAGGAAGTTGAAAGATTATTGAAGTCCAAGATGATCAGAGAAGTCAAATTCCCTAGATGGCTAGCAAATGTGGTAGTGGTTCAAAAGAAGAATGGGAAGTGGAGAGTTTGTGTAGACTACACAGACCTGAACAAGGCTTGTCCAAAAGACCCATTACCTCTGCCTCATATAGACTCGATGGTGGATGCCATTTCCAGTCATGAAATGTTAACCTTCATGGATGCATCCTCAGGATTCCAGCAGATCCAAATGGAACCTTCAGACCAGGAGGATACTGCTTTCATGACACCAACAGGTATTTACTGTTATACTGCTATGCCTTTCGGTTTGAAAAATGCAGGTGCAACGTACCAAAGATTGGTGAACATGATGTTTAAAGACAAACTGGGGGACACCATGGAGGTGTACATTGACGATATGGTAGTCAAATCCAAGAAGGCTGAGGATCATCTCCAGGATATTAAGGGAGCATTTGATATCCTGGACCAGTATAATATGAAACTAAATCCTGCAAAGTGCCATTTTGGAGTAGGGGCAGGAAAGTTTTTAGGATACATGGTGACAAAAAGAGGGATAGAGGCAAGCCCGGAGCAGATCAAAGCTATCCTGGATATAAAGTCACCCTCGAATATGAAGGATGTTCAGCGGTTAACAGGACGAGTGGCAGCCTTGAATAGATTTATCTCAAGATCCTCGGAAAAATGTAAAGAGTTCTATGATATCTTGAAAAAGAATAAGAAATTTGAATGGGGTGAGAAGCATGAAGCAGCACTGCAGGAATTGAAGCAGTATCTCTCGACCGCGCCTCTATTGATGAAGCCGAAGATGGTGAACCATTATCCCTGTATCTTGCAGTATCAGGGAATGCAGTAAGTGCGGTCCTTGTAAAGGATCACGAAGGTCAGCAGTATCTTGTTTATTATGTTAGCAAAATTTTGTTAAATGCTGAAACTAGATATTCTCACCTAGAAAAGTTAATACTGGCGCTAGTTATGGCATCAACAAAGCTTAGACATTATTTTGAGATACATAGGATTCACGTTAAAACTACTTATACTTTAAGAATGTGCTTAGGAAACCGGAGATGTCGGGTAGAATGGCTAAGTGGTCGGTAAAATTAAGTGCCTATGATTCGATATATGAACCTAGAAATGCAATAAAGTCTCAGGCTCTAGCAGACTTTGTGGCTGATTTCAGTAGTGATATTCAGAATGAAGTAGACCTAGAAGTGCAACAACTAGGAGAAAATTTAGAATCCTTGACATTATATACTGATGGTGCATCTAATGTAAGAGGTGTAGGTTTAGGTATACTACTAAAATCGCTACAAGGGGACATAATACCCCAGGCTATTAGGTGTGAATTTCCTGCTACTAATAATGAGGCAGAATATGAAGCTTTGATTGCAGGATTAGAATTGGCTAAGAATATGAATATCAAGAATTTGCAAGTATATGTTGATTCCTTGTTAATTACTAATCATTTTAATGGATCCTACGCAGTCAAGGGTGAGAAATTAATCGAATACCTCGGTATTCTCAAAAAATTAGCAGGATATTTCGATGTTTTTACACTTGAACAGGTACCAAGAGAGGATAACGCCGAAGCAGACGCGTTGGCAAACTTGGGATCATCGATCAGGATACCAGACGGGACCCCAATACCAATATTACATATCCTGTATCCTGCAACGAATCCTCATGAAAAAGGAGTAGCAGGTATTCAGGATCCTGGAACGGTGTATCCTGAAGAGGATCCTAAATCCTGGACGGCTCCAATCATGAGATATCTCAAGGAAGGACATATTCCCGGAGATGAAAATCCTAAGGCGTTTAGGATGAAGGTATCACGATTCACTATTATAAATAATATTTTATACAAGAAATCTCTTGCAGGACCATACTTGAGATGCTTGGAGGATCCTGAAGCCAAAGAAGTACTTCAGGATATACATGAAGGGGATTGTGGTAACCATACTGGGGGCAGGTCATTATTCTAAAAAGTGTTGAGGACAGGATATTATTGGCCAACGATGAGGAAAGATGCTGCAGAGTATGCTCGAAGATGTGATGCATGTCAAAGGCATAGTAACATACTGCATCAACCAGCTGAACCACTATATCCTATAGCATCCCCTTGGCCGTTTATGAAATGGGGGATGGATATAGTAGGGAAGTTACCGAACGCTCCGGGAGGAAAAGTCTTTATGCTAGCAATGACGGATTATTTCTCCAAATGGGTTGAAGCCGAGGCATTTGTTCAAGTTAGGGATCAAGAAGTAGTATCCTTCATAAAGAGAAATATCTTGACCAGATTTGGAGTACCAGCCAAGATAATCTGTGACAACGGTTCTCAATTCATTAGTAAAAGAACTACTGGCTTCTGCAAAAGTTGGGGGATCAGAATGATAACATCTACTCCAGTACATCCTCAAGCGAATGGACAAGCAGAATCCTCAAACAAGATAATTGTCAACAATTTGAAGAAAAGACTTGGGGCTAAGATGGGAAGATGGGCAGAAGAATAACCATTTGTCCTATGGGCTGACAGGACAACCGTGAAGAATGCTACTGGGCAAACTCCATTTTCCTTAGTATTTGGGGCAGAGGCGGTAATCCCGACAGAGATGGCGATACCTACAGCAAGATCCAACCTCTGGGATCCTGAGAAGAATCCTAAAACCCTATGTCAAGGATTGGATACTATTGATGAGACAAGGGATGCGGCAAAGTTGAAAATGGCAGCATATCAACAAAGAATATCCAGAGCATATAATAAGAATATCAGGACCAGAAGATTTAAGGTTGGAGATTGGGTGTTAAGAAAGGCTTTTCAGAATACTACGAATCCTGCTGATGGGAAGTTGGCCCCAAAATGGGAAGGACCCTATGAGATTGAGTCGGAATCCGGAAAAGGAGCATACCAGCTTAAGAATATGGAAGGGGATATACTACCAAGATCCTGGAATGCTATACATCTCAAAGCCTATTTCAAGTGAGTTTAGAATTTAATTTCTAACTAAAGATGGTATGAATTCTGTCTCTTTTGAATATAATTTATTTTATTTAAATCCAATACTAACTTAAGCATCGGAGGGGTGTTAGCCAAGCTAACACCCACCTTAGTTTTGGAATGTTTTGCAGTATATGCTTCGGGATATAGTTCCAGGATGCACACTCAGGATGTTTCGGAAGACTAGAGGATTGGCCCCTTCTCTCAAGAATAAGGGATCCTGATCCCTTCATAGGTTTAAAGGTATTCACCTTTCATCCGAATTGGGTTTAAACACCCTGCCTGGAGCGCAAGTTATTCGGGAATAGTTCAAGGTGGCGGGACCAGTCCATGTAAAAGTGGCTGACAATTTCGTTACTGTTGGCTATATCCTGAATCCTAAAGGTATATGAGGATTGATCACCCTCTCTCACGAAAGGGTATTTTCATACTCTCTAAGGTTTAAAGGTTTTCACCTTTCTAAGTCTTGAAGTTTATACACCCTCGCCTGTAGCGCATGAAAATTTGGGATTATCCCCAGGATACTAAGGAATTATCTCCAGGATGTTTTCGGATTTTACCCCAATAACACAAGAACTGTCTACGCAGTCTAAGTAAGTTTTTCTAAGTATTGAAAGATTTTGTACACAGGGACATTTCTCCTAAGGCAATTATGTAAGGCACTAAGAGTCAAGTTTGGACCAAGCATGCAAGGACTGGGGACATCCTGGTACAAGGAATTGCAAAAAGGATTGAAGTTTGAAACTAGGCTTATACTCTATTCCTGGTATGATCTTTCCTTTGAGAATCCTACGCAATTTGATTGAACTTTTGAAACCATGTCATCCTGATTAGGATATATCTTTAAGATATATCCTCAGAATATATTCTCAGGATATAATACAGGATATGTGTTTGGAATATTTGGTGTGCGGGACTTAAATTTAAAAGCAAAATGGAATTTGTTTATAAAAGCTAAGTAGACCATTTTATTCCTTTAAATACTTTAAACTATTTGAGGTCTTAAAAAGAACAAACTATTTTTTGAAACTCTATCCAGATTATGGGTATTTTGAGAAGATTTATTTGCCAAAGTTCTTTACAAGATATTGCTAAAAATATGGATTGAGGTATTTAAATGATTATACTAATTGATATCAAAACTAAACAGTATATAATGGAAGACTAAAGCATTGACAAAGGTAAGTAAGTCAAAGGTAGGTTATATTATTAACATGTCAAAAGTTGTGCTTCTGGTTTCACCTTAAACTAAGGCCCATCCACCAAAAGCACAATAGTTTCCTAAATTAGATTTACTTAACAGATTGAAGGTTTCGTCTCAAACCGAGACCCATCTGCCTTCAACTGTTATATTGTTCAAAATATACCATACTGATTAATGACCAAGGGCTTCGTCCTGAAACCCAGGACCCATCCACCTTTGGCCATTATGTTGTCTTAATGCAGGAAAGTAAATTGTTTGAAAACAAGAAAAGGAAATTGTTCAGGGATTACAAACCATAACCATCAAGTTTAAAAAAGTGGGCTCCGGCCTCGGCATAAACATCCATCATCGCCCACTTCGCTGCTTTCAAGGGGCAGCACCCTCTTCAGCCACTGCTCCATCAGCACCTGCTCCAGCATCGCCCCCGGGATTCTTCTCAGCATCAGCCGCTTCCTCCGCTGCCTTGGAAGGCTCTTCACCCGCAAGCTTGGCAGGATATTCAACGGGACTTCCCCCGAGGTCTTTCAGTTTCGCCTCCCAAGCCTTCACATTCCAGGAAGGGCATTCAAAGCCCAAAGTTTTGGCTTCATAAGCCATCTTTAGCCTGTCTTGTAGGAGGGAGACTACAACTGACCCCTTGAGACCTTCTCGGTTGGAAGTCTTGTCCTGCTCGAATTGGAGTTGGGCAGCGTCCAGCTTGGCTTGGGCATCTTCGTTGGCCTTGTTGACAGCAGCTTTGGCTTCTTGGGTCACGGCCTTGAATTTGTCTTCATAATGCTGAGATTGTGCCTTGGTGATCATCCCTTGGTCAGCAATGGTTTCTTCAGCTTTCTTAAGCTTGATCTCCAGCATCTTGTTCAGCCCACAAGCATCCTCATAAAGGAACATGAGACGTTCCAGACCCTACAACCGAAAGCCCAGGTATCAATATATATATGTAACAACCAGTATATGCTGCAGGATATAGGTTAAGGATACGAACCTGATTAAGAAAGCCAGTCATGAAGCCACTGGATTCAACAAACCCGTGGTTTTCAAAGGGGAATGTTTCAGATGAGGGTGGAGAGTCAGTCTCCTTTCTTTTTTGGGAACTTGAGGCACGTGGCTTGGTAGCAGGAGAAGGCTTAGGAACAACTGCCGGTTTAGGGCCGGATGCTGGTTTGGAGGTAGAAGCAGGTTTGCTAGGTTCTTTCTTCACTTGGACAGGAATGGGATAACTATCCAATTCGTCGAGATCAAAGACCTCTGGAGCTTTAACTGGTGCTGCTAAACAGGGAAAATATCTAAAACTCTACTCTTGTCTCTTACTTTAATATTAATAAAGTGCAAAATATATGAGATTCTTACCAGACATATCTGACGAGGAGTACTGGCTTGAACTTGGAAGATGCTGTGAAAAGGATCTGTCATAATCAGGCAACTGGTAGATCCGGTTGATTCGTTCTTGAGATTCTTCAGAAGGAGGAGCTAACTCTTTGAAGTTTGCTGCAAAAGGGAGAAACCAGGATATTAGCACAGGATACATCACCAGGATACGTTTGGGGATATCTAAAAACCCTAAACCCTACCGGAGGTCAACCATTTCACCGGAAGGCTTTCGCCCTCGGGAATGGAATCCCGTCTAACAAAGAAGAATTTTCATTGCCACCCATCCTCGTTTTTTGAAGCTTTGAGGATGAGGGGGTTGCTAGAGGTTGAGAAAAGCAAAAAGCGACTATTGCCGTGAGATCGGAGGCGGTAAGCAAGTGGAAGGTCTTCGATACAGAGATCGGGGACGTGAAGGGTTTTGATTTGGTTAAGCACAATCAGCACTCTCGAGACCATAGGCATCGTCTGGGCAAAGCAGAGACCGGTAATTCGAAAGAACTCCATGATGAATTTCGGGAATGGATATCGGAGACCAAGAGAAAAAGGATATGATGAGAAGCAGATCCACTCCTCGGAACATACGTCGGAACGAATGCTCCGGTCAAAGGGACGGATAATCGCTGTGTCGGAAAAAGCACCGGAGGTTCTTAACGCGTTGATATCAGCATTATCGAAGGAGCACACCTCCTTCTCGGGATTTTTCAGCAGATTCTGGTTGACAAATGACGAAGTGGACTCGCCGGAGTGAGAACGTGTTCTGGTGGCCATCAAGAAATTTGAACGAGAAAGAGTTAAGAGATAAGAGGAGAGAAGTACCTGAGAATTCTGAGAGAGATGATCGTATATCAACAAGAAAGAGAGAAGATATAGGGGCTAAATGGATAGCCATTGAGTGAAAAACGCGTTGGGAGTTGCACAATGTCACTTCAACCGTCAATCCGATTTAATTGCCTTGATGCACGAAATGAATCTTAAAATATATCCGTTGGAGTTGGTATACCAACAGATATATTTTGGGGACAATTGTTATGGGTCATTTTCTGAAACCATATCCTGACTGATATTCTGATTGTGATTGTTTATTTGTGATCAGGATACTGGACGGGGATATTGCTAACATCCTGGATAATATGCCGAGGTATATCAAATTAATCACGTGCAGGTTAAAGGCTGGGACTTGTTAACGGTCAATTGGACTTCTTCTCCTCAAGACTCAGGCGTATCTGTTGAGGGAGAGACGTTAAATCTGAAAGACTAGGTGTACAACGTTCGGCTAAGGAATATTCGTTGGACCCCGGTTTTAGAGGATAGTTAGTTACATTATCTTTGCTATAAATAGATGGGGGCGGATCAGTTTAAGGCACACAACTTTTCACTGACACTCTCGTACACTTTCACTCTCTAGCTTACTGCAAACACCACACTTGTATCCAAATTATATTGTAACACTTAGTCGATCCGCACCACATCCTGCACTGTATCCTGAAATTTGAAGCAATAAGAAGAACTAGGCAGCTGCGATTGTCAGCTCCCGAGGTTTTATGCCGGCGATCTAGATTGATCAAGGGCTTTCCTCGTACATCTCGTGTCAACCCCCTTTACTTTTTGCTCATTGTTTGATCATAGATACAGCTCAATATCCTGAGCCGTATCCTGAACACTGTTTTTCCAAACAACATAATTAGCATATTTTCAACACACTTTTTAGCACACTACCTCACTTAACTAATTTGATCACTTAATTGCTTCGGTAATTTTTGACCAAAACACCAAAGCTCTCTTCAAGACAACATTTGTTGAAGCAAAGTCTGTTGAACCAAAGGTCCTCTGCTGATAAACAAAAAAACTGTTGAAACAAAGGTCTGCCAAACACATCCTCTGCTAATCATTCCACAGTATAGATTGCTAACATCTGTTGTGCCTTAACAGATGATGCAGTTCAACAGAGGATTTCAAACATCTGTTTACACACGGATCATGATGAACATCTGCTGATAAACACCTAGACGGTTCAAGAAAAGGTCTGTCAAAGAGAACCTCTGCTATGGACTAACAGATGATGCAGTTCAACAGAGAATGTTTAACAACAGAGCTTTAACAGACCATAATCAACAGATGATAAGGTCTGTTGAAACGAAGACTGCTCAACAGATTCTAACAGTTTTCCTACTAACCAATTCATTAAAGTAGTACTCAGTCAATAAAAATAATATATAACCCTAATACTTGTCCAAGAAATGAACATTAACAATAATATAATAACAATAATTCAAATTGTAGCAATTACATACAAAATCCATCAGTTTAGATGATTTAAATTGTAGCCATAACATACCAAACTTTCAAACACAACAGGTTAAAACACACATAACTTACCACAATTTTAGTCTTCAAAATAAGTAGTTTTTACTTTCCATTCAGACTTAATCCAGAATCCCTTTCAACCGAACGCTGCTGAAAAGTCTTCCGTAACATCACCAACTTCCTTGCAACAGATCACAAAACAACTAATGAATATTCATTCAACCTGTTATTATATCAGCAGAAATAAAGACTATAGTTATGATTTGCAGAAGGTAACAAAAATTACCTTTCCATTTCCTTACACTTTACATGCTGTATAACAGCCATCACATACTCAAGAGCTGTCATTTTTAGCATTACCTTGATTCCCCTTTAAATACCAACATCCCTTATCTCATTTTTTTGCATTACCCTGATTCCACTTTAAATAATTTGAATTACTCACTGAACATGTAAGCCACCACTTACTCCAAGGCTTGAATCTCGGCTTTCATACAGTTAGTTTGTTTTGAAGCTCGGCCAACGAACTCAAGACTTCCGCACCAAATAACAAATCTAGCAAGATCGACCTGAAGAACATTTAAACTTCTTTTGTATTTTATGGCATACAAACATACAGTTTGTGATAAAAAGAAAAAAATCAAAGAATATACATACTCAATAAACGACGGTACAAAACTCAGGAACATTTATATTACAAACCTACAAAGCATAGAATCAAGAATACACACATATACATCTATTTTTAAACACAAATAGACATTACCTCTTCATCAATAAAGTTGAGATCCATTTTATAACCTTGATTACATTTATATTACAAACCTACAAAGCATAGAATCAAGAATACACACATATACATCTATTTTTAAACACAAACAGACATTACCTCTTCATCAATAAAGTTGAGATCCATTTTATAACCTTGATTACATTTTGAAGTTCGACCAACGAACTCAAGACTTCCACACCAAATAACAAATCCAGCAAGATCTACCTGAAGAACATTAAGCATAGAAATCTACAGTTTGTGATAAAAAGAAAAAAAATCAAAAAATATCTATTTTTAAATTACCGTAGAAAACTCTATTGTTAAACACAAACAGACACTACCTTTTCATCAATGAAGTTGAGATCCATTCTATAACCTTCATTCCATTTTCGGAACATCCTCGCTCTCATATGCTACAAATCTTTCCCAATATTCAAATCATTAACTGAACTAAAATTGTTAATTTCAACTGACGCTGACTTCTAATTCGGAAATAGGCATAAGTGTAAATTTCAAAATACAAAAGCAGAGAACAGGAGAGTGGAGAGTCAGTCTCCTTTCTTTTTCGGGAACTTGAGGCACGTGGCTTGGTAGCAGGAGAAGGCTTAGGAACAACTGCCGGCTTAGGGTCGGATGCTGGTTTGGAGGTAGAAGCAGGTTTGCTAGGTTCTTTCTTCACTTGGACAGGAATGGGATAACTATCCAATTCGTCGAGATCAAAGACCTCTGGAGCTTTAACTGGTGCTGCTAAACAGGGAAAATATCTAAAACTCTACTCTTGTCTCTTACTTTAATATTAATAAATGTGCAAAATATATGAGATTCTTACCAGACATATCTGACGAGGAGTACTGGCTTGAACTTGGAAGATGCTGTGAAAAGGATCTGTCACAATCAGGCAACTGGTAGATCCGGTTGATTCGTTCTTGAGATTCTTCAAAAGGAGGAGCTAACTCTTTGAAGTTTGCTGCAAAAGGGAGAAACCAGGATATTAGCACAGGATACATCACCAGGATACGTTTGGGGATATCTAAAAACCCTAAACCCTACCGAAGGTCAACCATTTCACCGGAAGGCTTTCGCCCTCGGGAATGGAATCCTGTCTAACAAAAAAGAATTTTCGTTGCCACCCATCCTCGTTTTTTGAAGCTTTGAGGATGAGGGGGTTGCTAGAGGTTGAGAAAAGCAAAAAGCGACTATTGCCGTGAGATCGGAGGCGGTAAGCAAGTGGAAGGTCTTCGATACAGAGATCGGGGACGTGAAGGGTTTTGATTTGGTTAAGCACAATCAGCACTCTCCAGACCATAGGCATCGTCTGGGCAAAGCAGAGACCGGTAATTCGAAAGAACTCCATGATGAATTCCGGGAATGGATATCGGAGACCAAGAGAAAAAGGATATGATGAGAAGCAGATCCACTCCTCGGAACATACGTCGGAACGAATGCTCCGGTCAAAGGGACGGATAATCGCTGTGTCGGAAAAAGCACCGGAGGTTCTTAACGCGTTGATATCAGCATTATCGAAGGAGCACACCTCCTTCTCGGGATTTTTCAGCAGATTCTGGTTGACAAATGACGAAGTGGACTCGCCGGAGTGAGAACGTGTTCTGGTGGCCATCAAGAAATTTGAACGAGAAAGAGTTAAGAGATAAGAGGAGAGAAGTACCTGAGAATTCTGAGAGAGATGATTGTATATCAACAAGAAAGAGAGAAGATATAGGGGCTAAATGGATAGCCATTGAGTGAAAAACGCGTTGGGAGTTGCACAATGTCACTTCAAGCGTCAATCCGATTTAATTGCCTCGATGCACGAAATGAATCTTAAAATATATCCGTTGGAGTTGGTATACAAACAGATATATTTTGGGGACAATTGTTATGGGTCATTTTCTGAAACCATATCCTGACTGATATTCTGATTGTGATTGTTTATTTGTGATCAGGATACTGGACGGGGATATTGCTAACATCCTGGATAATATGCCGAGGTATATCAAATTAATCACGTGCAGGTTAAAGGCTGGGACTTGTTAACGGTCAATTGGACTTCTTCTCCTCAAGACTCGGGCGTATCTGTTGAGGGAGAGACATTGAATCCGAAAGACTAGGTGTACAACGTTCGGCTAAGGAATATTCGTTGGACCCCGGTTTTAGAGGATAGTTAGTTACATTATCTTTGCTATAAATAGATGGGGGCGGATCAGTTTAAGGCACACAACTTTTCACTAACACTCTCGTACACTTTCACTCTCTAGCTTACTGCAAACACCACACTTGTATCCAAATTATATTGTAACACTTAGTCGATCCGCACCACATGCTGCACTGTATCCTGAAATTTGAAGCAATAAGAAGAACTAGGCAGCTGCGATTGTCAGCTCCCGAGGTTTTATGCCGGCGATCTAGATTGATCAAGGGCTTTCCTCGTACATCTCGTGTCAACCCCCTTTACTTTTTGCTCATTGTTTGATCATAGATACAGCTCAATATCCTGAGCCGTATCCTGAACACTGTTTTCCCAAACAACATAACTAGCATATTTTCAACACACTTTTTAGCACACTACCTCACTTAACTAATTTGATCACTTAATTGCTTCGGTAATTTTTGACCAAAACACCAAAGCTCTCTTCAAGACAACATTTGTTGAAGCAAAGTCTGTTGAACCAAAGGTCCTCTGCTGATAAACAAAAAAACTGTTGAAACAAAGGTCTGCCAAACACAACCTCTGCTAATCATTCCACAGTATAGATTGCTAACATCCGCTTTGCCTTAACAGATGATGCAGTTCAACAGAGGATTTCAAACATCTGTTTACACACGGATCATGATGAACATCTGCTGATAAACACCGAGACGGTTCAAGAAAAGGTCTGTCAAAGAGAACCTCTGCTATGGACTAACAGATGATGCAGTTCAACAGAGAATGTTTAACAACAGAGCTTTAACAGACCATAATCAACAGATGATAAGGTCTGTTGAAGCGAAGACTGCTCAACAGATTCTAACAGTTTTCCTACTAACCAATTCATTAAAGTAGTACTCAGTCAATAAAAATAATATATAACCCTAATACTTGTCCAAGAAATGAACATTAACAATAATATAATAACAATAATATTCAAATTGTAGCAATTACATACAAAATCCATCAGTTTAGATGATTCAAATTGTAGCCATAACATACCAAACTTTCAAACACAACAGGTTAAAACACACATAACTAAGAACCACAATTTTAGTCTTCAAAATAAGTAGTTTTTACTTTCCATTCAGACTTAATCCAGAATCCCTTTCAACCGAACGCTGCTGAAAAGTCTTCCGTAACATCACCAACTTCCTTGCAACTGATCACAAAACAACTAATGAATATTCATTCAACCTGCTATTATATCAGCAGAAATAAAGACTATAGTTATGATTTGCAGAAGGTAACAAAAATTACCTTTCCATTTCCTTACACTTTACATGCTGTATAACAGCCATCACATACTCAAGAGCTGTCATTTTTTAGCATTACCTTGATTCCCCTTTAAATACCAACATCCCTTATCTCATTTTTTTTGCATTACCCTGATTCCCCTTTAAATAATTTGAATTAATCACTGAACATGTAAGCCACCACTTACTCCAAGGCTTGAATCTCGCCTTTCATACAGTTAGTTTGTTTTGGAGCTCGGCCAACGAACTCAAGACTTCCGCACCAAATAACAAATCTAGCAAGATCGACCTGAAGAACATTTAAACTTCTTTTGTATTTTATGGCATACAAACATACAGTTTGTGATAAAAAGAAAAAAAAATCAAAGAATATACATACTCAATAAACGACGGTACAAAACTCAGGAACATTTATATTACAAACCTACAAAGCATAGAATCAAGAATACACACATATACATCTATTTTTAAACACAAATAGACATTACCTCTTCATCAATAAAGTTGAGATCCATTTTATAACCTTGATTACATTTATATTACAAACCTACAAAGCATAGAATCAAGAATACACACATATACATCTATTTTTAAACACAAACAGACATTACCTCTTCATCAATAAAGTTGAGATCCATTTTATAACCTTGATTACATTTTGAAGTTCGACCAACGAACTCAAGACTTCCACACCAAATAACAAATCCAGCAAGATCTACCTGAAGAACATTAAGCAAACAAATCTACAGTTTGTGATAAAAAGAAAAAAAATCAAAAAATATCTATTTTTAAATTACCGTAGAAAACTCTATTTTTAAACACAAACAGACACTACCTTTTCATCAATGAAGTTGAGATCCATTCTATAACCTTCATTCCATTTTCGGAACATCCTCGCTCTCATATGCTACAAATCTTTCCCAAGATTCAAATCATTAACTGAACTAAAATTGTTAATTTCAACTGACGCTGACTTCTAATTCGGAAATAGGCATAAGTGTAAATTTCAAAATACAAAAGCAGAGAACAGGAGAGTGGAGAGTCAGTCTCCTTTCTTTTTCGGGAACTTGAGGCACGTGGCTTGGTAGCAGGAGAAGGCTTAGGAACAACTGCCGGCTTAGGGTCGGATGCTGGTTTGGAGGTAGAAGCAGGTTTGCTAGGTTCTTTCTTCACTTGGACAGGAATGGGATAACTATCCAATTCGTCGAGATCAAAGACCTCTGGAGCTTTAACTGGTGCTGCTAAACAGGGAAAATATCTAAAACTCTACTCTTGTCTCTTACTTTAATATTAATAAATGTGCAAAATATATGAGATTCTTACCAGACATATCTGACGAGGAGTACTGGCTTGAACTTGGAAGATGCTGTGAAAAGGATCTGTCACAATCAGGCAACTGGTAGATCCGGTTGATTCGTTCTTGAGATTCTTCAGAAGGAGGAGCTAACTCTTTGAAGTTTGCTGCAAAAGGGAGAAACCAGGATATTAGCACAGGATACATCACCAGGATACGTTTGGGGATATCTAAAAACCCTAAACCCTACCGGAGGTCAAGCATTTCACCGGAAGGCTTTCGCCCTCGGGAATGGAATCCCGTCTAACAAAAAAGAATTTTCGTTGCCACCCATCCTCGTTTTTTGAAGCTTTGAGGATGAGGGGGTTGCTAGAGGTTGAGAAAAGCAAAAAGCGACTATTGCCGTGAGATCGGAGGCGGTAAGCAAGTGGAAGGTCTTCGATACAGAGATCGGGGACGTGAAGGGTTTTGATTTGGTTAAGCACAATCAGCACTCTCCAGACCATAGGCATCGTCTGGGCAAAGCAGAGACCGGTAATTCGAAAGAACTCCATGATGAATTCCGGGAATGGATATCGGAGACCAAGAGAAAAAGGATATGATGAGAAGTAGATCCACTCCTCGGAACATACGTCGGAACGAATGCTCCGGTCAAAGGGACGGATAATCGCTGTGTCGGAAAAAGCACCGGAGGTTCTTAACGCGTTGATATCAGCATTATCGAAGGAGCATACCTCCTTCTCGGGATTTTTCAGCAGATTCTGGTTGACAAATGACGAAGTGGACTCACCGGAGTGAGAACGTGTTCTGGTGGCCATCGAGAAATTTGAACGAGAAAGAGTTAAGAGATAAGAGGAGAGAAGTACCTGAGAATTCTGAGAGAGATGATCGTATATCAACAAGAAAGAGAGAAGATATAGGGGCTAAATGGATAGCCATTGAGTGAAAAACGCGTTGGGAGTTGCACAATGTCACTTCAAGCGTCAATCCGATTTAATTGCCTCGATGCACGAAATGAATCTTAAAATATATCCGTTGGAGTTGGTATACCAACAGATATATTTTGGGGACAATTGTTATGGGTCATTTTCTGAAACCATATCCTGACTGATATTCTGATTGTGATTGTTTATTTGTGATCAGGATACTGGACGGGGATATTGCTAACATCCTGGATAATATGCCGAGGTATATCAAATTAATCACGTGCAGGTTAAAGGCTGGGACTTGTTAACGGTCAATTGGACTTCTTCTCCTCAAGACTCGGGCGTATCTGTTGAGGGAGAGACATTGAATCCGAAAGACTAGGTGTACAACGTTCGGCTAAGGAATATTCGTTGGACCCCGGTTTTAGAGGATAGTTAGTTACATTATCTTTGCTATAAATAGATGGGGGCGGATCAGTTTAAGGCACACAACTTTTCACTAACACTCTCGTACACTTTCACTCTCTAGCTTACTGCAAACACCACACTTGTATCCAAATTATATTGTAACACTTAGTCGATCCGCACCACATGCTGCACTGTATCCTGAAATTTGAAGCAATAAGAAGAACTAGGCAGCTGCGATTGTCAGCTCCCGAGGTTTTATGCCGGCGATCTAGATTGATCAAGGGCTTTCCTCGTACATCTCGTGTCAACCCCCTTTACTTTTTGCTCATTGTTTGATCATAGATACAGCTCAATATCCTGAGCCGTATCCTGAACATTGTTTTTCCAAACAACATAACTAGCATATTTTCAACACACTTTTTAGCACACTACCTCACTTAACTAATTTGATCACTTAATTGCTTCGGTAATTTTTGACCAAAACACCAAAGCTCTCTTCAAGACAACATTTGTTGAAGCAAAGTCTGTTGAACCAAAGGTCCTCTGCTGATAAACAAAAAAACTGTTGAAACAAAGGTCTGCCAAACACAATCTCTGCTAATCATTCCACAGTATAGATTGCTAACATCCGCTTTGCCTTAACAGATGATGCAGTTCAACAGAGGATTTCAAACATCTGTTTACACACGGATCATGATGAACATCTGCTGATAAACACCGAGACGGTTCAAGAAAAGGTCTGTCAAAGAGAACCTCTGCTATGGACTAACAGATGATGCAGTTCAATAGAGAATGTTTAACAACAGAGCTTTAACAGACCATAATCAACAGATGATAAGGTCTGTTGAAGCGAAGACTGCTCAACAGATTCTAACAGTTTTTGTAACACCTCGAATTTTTGCGTCCAATGATGTGTTAACACGTGTCATTTGATTACACGTGGCATCTATAATAAATAAAGGACTAATTTTGACAAACCTTGAAAGTATATAAATTCGAGGGTTATAAATGTCAACAAGGGTAAATATACTGTATAGTGACCCTAAATAACGCTTGTACCTTCAAACGAATAAATCATAAATCGTACGGAAGCGAAACGTGGAAGAAAGTGAGAGATTACGAGCTACAGGGGTTAACTGTGTCAACATGTTAATATTACCTCTGAGTGACCCTTTAACGTTCCCAAGGCTTCGTAACAGTATTATACGCTCACTAGAATATACTATATAAATTCCGCGAAGTTCCGTCTTAAAACGAGAGAGTTATACTCAAACTCGTATGAGAAGGGTTAAAAGCGTCGGCAATGAAAGTTAAGACTTTCAGAATAATTAATAAACTAACCGGGGACTTTATAATGCGGGTAAATAACACGAGGCCCCTATCGGTAAATAACCGAGGGCCAAACCGCAAAGTTACCCCTTCAAACCCGAAAGGTCAGGTAAATCATTACGAAAGATTTCGTTATTAATTACCCGGATTTCGTAATCATGACAAAAGATTTTAAAAATCTGAAAAACAAACCTCTCGCGACCCGCCTGAAGTTTAAGCTTAAGTTGAGGCGGGCCGCGAGCCACCTTAATTACGCGTCTGATTTCTTAAACTCAGGCGACCCGCGTAAAAGTGCATGGGAACTCCCATGCGGGTCGCGTAAAGTGCCCAGATGCAGAAAGTTGGTGTTTTCTTGACTTTTGAGCATTATGAACGATCAATCTCCAATAAATGAGGCATGGGCGCCCCCTACTCGACCCATATCACTCAGGAGACATCTACCCATCATCATGATCAGTGTAGGTTGTTGTGTAGTGATCTAGAGAGCTTCCTTTGGCTATAAATAGCCACATTATGTGCATAACATTCACACAACACAAAACACATTCATCTGATCATTCCAAGAGCTCTCTAGCATCCATCTCTGCTCTATAAGCAAGAACACACTTCTGTAAGTCGTTCATAACCATTTTGGTCATGCATTTCCATAGTTATAGCTCATAAACACACCGTCGTAACTAACGGTTGTCATTACAATAACTTGCAAATGGTTCAGTCTTATGACGGATCAAAGGTGGTTTTGAGTAGGTAATTATGTGGGTAATAAACCTCTAAAGGGGTTCCCCCTGATCACCACTCTAACTATGTCAAATATCGAGTCAAACGTGCGGTTAAAAAAAAAGTCAACAGAAAGCTATTTTAGCGATTTATGCATAATCTGTAATGTATATGTTATGAAACCTGTTTTGACACTTATAAAACATGATAATAAGTATATAAACTTGTTTGCGCTCGTTTGAATCGATCATTTGCTATATTGAACCGGTTCGGAGCCGAATGTCGCAAAAGTTTGACTTTTGCTTTGACTTCAGTTCTGACCCGTTTTAGTGAGGTATAGATATGCCTTAGGACACTCTTAGGACCAGGTCACATGTTGGTATAAACCTCTGTGATCGGTTCATGAGTTATCCGAGTCTTTTACGTATTTCCGTCTTTCGCCTAAAAGTTGACCGTAACGGCCTTTTGAAAATAAAACGAGTATTCCGGACACGTGAACGGACCAGAACCTTGCTTATTAAATTATAAGCATGTCCGTAAAGTTTCACGTCAATCCGAGGTCTAGAAAGAGAGTTATGCTAAATGGCGCATTTAAAGTAAACTTTAGTAATTAACGGCGCAATTAGCATAACACCTATCTAAACCAAGATTTCGTCACCAAAACTTTTACCCACTGTATTAAAATAATATTTTGGGAATTTTAAAGATTTTTAATAATTTTTACCTCGCTCATAACCTGCGGTTATGGCTACGGTTCGGTAAATACCGAATATGCCCTTTTCGGCCAAAACATGAGTTCTACAAGGTCTTTTGACCCGATTTCAGTTGCTACTGATTTTAAATAATAAATAAAGTATTTTAAGCTTTATAAGCTGTTCGGGAAACTCAGATTTCCTGTAGAACTCGAAAAGCCCTTTTTAAAGTCTTTAAAAGGACCAAAAAGCCCCTACGGGGCATAATAATAACTTAAACTCGTTACGGGCGTCACGGAAGGTATCCTACTGATGCCACAACCCATTTAAGGCATATTGACTTAGGAAATAAGCGTACGACTCTCATGGTTAACCGTTTCGCCTATTGAGCGCACGGTTCGGCTTATGAAACTAGTTTTCATAAATTAGCCGATACGGGTCAAATTATATTATTTGAACCCCAAATTCCAGAGTGTGAACCATAAACCCATATAAAACAAGTCTCTGAACTTGTTGGGTCAGAATCACACTCCATTCTCGGTTTTCGCTTTTCGCGCGATTAAACCATATATATATATATATATATATATATATATATATATATATATATATATATATATATATATCGGAACCAACCGGTCTAGGCTACGGCCATTATAATGACTCGTTAGGATTCTAAGAGGTTAATTAAAACCTTCGTTCCAGATTAGGAGCCCCAGTAAAAGCTATCGGTGATTTAATCCAAATTAAGGAAATATACTTGCAAAGGTAAATACTTTAACTTATTTCCCCTATATGGGCTTGGGTTACGGTATATTAATACCGCTTGATTGAGCATTATATTCATCCATCGCTTAGGTGGTTAATTAAATAATATGATCGGCTCATTTAAACAGTTTTGTTGCTTAAAAGCCTTTGGGGGGTTTAATGACCGTTGTCCCGGATATCCTTGGCATCATTTTACGAAATGGCCACGACCATCGACATCCCGGTGTAGGCGTACACCCGGTATAAAGTGTCGACATTAAATTTAAAAGACGTAGCCGTTGGTTTTTATACTACGGTTTTACGCAATGTGGTGTGTCTATAAATCTTTAACCCGGCACGACCCGGGCTACTGAACGCATAAAAGAACATGTAAAACATTCACAAGATTTTATTATAATTTTCCCAAGTTATAAAAGAGTTTGTGCCTTGTGCATTCAAATCAATTTTAATAAACATTTTCAAATGTGTCAGTTGAATGTATTTACCAGTGTAAACTGACGTATTTTCCCCAAAAAGATTAAGTGCAGGTGCTAGACGAAATTGGCTGGTATTAGCTGCCTAAGCATCATGAATAGTCTCGCAAACTCGATGCCGTATCTAAATGAACAATGTTTATTTATTTTGATCTGCTGTGGATACATTCGACTTCTGTAATACATTTGATATTACAATCAGAGGTTGAAGTTTATATATTTATCTTAAGCTTCCGCTGTGCATTATATAATTGTGTGGTTTGACTATATTGTTGCCAACATCGTCACGGTAATCCCCCACCGGGCCCACCGGTGAGACACGTGGAAATCGGGGTGTGACAGGTTGGTATCAGAGCCAACATTGAGTGAATTAAACACTATCTTATTGTGTTTAATCTCAATGACACAATTGCACATACTTGAGTCTAGACAAGAACTTAGGACAAATTCGGATTGATACTCCTTTTTGTCTTTATTTTTCATTTCGATTTTTAATAAGTTTTGGAGCAGGAAAATGCCACCTGTTATATTCCGAGGAAGAGGAAGGGGAAGAAGAGGCAGAGGAGAAATCGTGACACATCACGATAACGAAGCTGGACCATCTGGTACAAGACATCCTTCGATGACACGGAGCGAAGAACCACAACGAAGGAGAGATCTCTACGAACCCGCGAGGCATTCCACCTCGCACAGCTCGACGCCATCCTACCGGCACTCCTTTGGACCAAACTCAGAGAATGATCCCAACAACCCACAACCTTCCTTCATACCTCTACAACGTTCGGTATCGACCCGGAATTATGACGACCCTACTCCATACTATATAGGTCAGTTTAATTCGGCTGACTACATACAGGAACCTTCAGGTTTTGTTCCACTAGGGCCACAAGACCGCTTTTCTGAAGATCCCATGGAGGAAGATGAGGATCCTACTGAACCTGCTCGTGGTACGCCCACGCATCCGATAGAAGTCTCTGATGGGTCATCATTTCATGGCACACCCTATCAGGGACCAGACAGTTTCCAAGCGTTGTTTGACCGACATGAGTGGTACTACACGCCACCCCAACAGACATCACAACAACCGCGACATCCACAGGATCCCTCTGAGGATTCACGCTTTGAGGCAGTTACGCCACCACCTCCGCCACCGGCGCAACCAGTAATACCTGATCCGCCAAGGCGTAGGAGGACGAATGCTCGTATGTCTACACGAGGAGGAGGGGGTATCCACTTCAGCACTCCTCGACATTCTAGTAGTAGTCACTATCCGCCACTACGAGAAGAAGGACCTTCAAGTCCTATACAGGAGGCGAACTCCGCACCAGCTGCACAAAATTCGCCACCATTTGGGTATGACCAACCCATACCTGCTTACACGGGTCCAACGGCTTACAACCCGTTCGAACCGTCACAAGCACAATACAACTACGGCTATGAGCGCGACCCATATGTGGTGTCGGCAAGATATAATGCGCGCTACCCTGACGGAGCACATGGAAACATGGGACCACCGGACTACTCAGCTCATGGGTATCCAATACCTCCCAGACCTCCAGTTCCGCATCAAGCGCCACAACCACGATTTTCTCCTCCTGAACAGGAAGAGATACTCCATCGATTAGATCGTGTGGAGAGAGAGTTCGAAGAAGAGAAAAAGAGCCACCGAGGATTTCTCAAGGGCTTGGCGAACCTACTAAAGGGCAAAAAGAAGAAACGTGACCATTAGCCCTTAATAGTCATACTAATGTAATTTCTACTTTGAAATAAGTCCCTGCGTGGACAACTTATCGTATTTCAGTCCCTACGCGGACTTATCTTTTAGTCCTTACATGGACACCTATCTTGTATTAGTCCCTGCGTGGACTTGTCATTTATTTTTAAACCTCTATGGAGGTATGTATTATTTGAAAGACCCGTTTAGGGCAATATGTAACTTTATTTGAGATTTTGGAATGTATGTTATGAGTTTTGTTTTAATATGTATAAAATAAATCAAAACCATTCCTTTTATATTGATCTGCCTAGATAAAGAATCTTAAAAGGTGAAACCTAGCTTGGTGTCTTTTAAGATCCAGTCAAGATGGTACGACCTAATTGAAAAGATTCTGATTCCCTGTTAACCTCTGTACGCATGTTAACAATCATGGCAGATGTGATTCGTTAAAATCACGCACGTCATTCTTATACAATAATCCTTTAAGGATTTCAAAACCCAACTAAATGATTTATAAATCATGGGTTAAATCACCAATGAAGGTGATCAGTATTATTAAAAACATCCATTAGTGATGTAGTGCCTACGGGCCAACCTTATTAAAACATCCATTAGTGATGTAGTGCCTACGGGCCAGTGTTATTAAAACATCCATTAGTGATGTAGTGCCTACGGGCCAACCTTATTAAAACATCCATTAGTGATGTAGTGCCTACGGGCCAGTGTTATTAAAACATCCATTAGTGATGTAGTGCCTATGGGCCAACCTTATTAAAACATCCATTAGAGATATAGTGCCTACGGGCCAACCATATTAAAAACATCCATTAGAGGTGTAGTGCCTATGGGCCGAAATAATTGTCTTATAACGACAAAAGGCAGTGGTGGCCTATGACTCCCTGTCAGAAAGAGATAAAAGAACTACGGTTCAATTCTCTATGCCTTTGATTCTATGAAATCTCGGCTAATATTATAAAACATCATCATGATTAGGCTTTATGCCGCCAATACTATTTATATAGTTGAAATAGGATATATTCAAATCCTAATATATAATGAAGTAATAAGTTAACCAAATATGGCCTCTGTACCATGGTTGACAAATTGTCATAAAAGACAATTATATAATAATCTCCTGAATAAAATTTTGTTATCTTCTGTAACAGATTCAAGTTACAATGGCGGACCCCAACGGAGAGAATAGCCATACTAATGATGATGAATACGACAATACGCCAGTACATTTGACAGGCGCACAACTGAAGGCTCTGATTGACAATGCTGTTCAGGCAGCTCTTGATCGTCAATATACCGAGTCCCAAGGCAGAACCGTGTCAAAACCACCCTCTAAACCAAAGACACACTCCAAACCACCATCTGAACCCAAGAAAGATGACGACAAACACTCGTCCACTGAGAACAGCATTCATCGCGATAGAGAATATACTGATGCATCGAATGCTAAGGGTTGCACTTACAAATACTTTGTATCTTGTAAGCCCCGGGAATTTACAGGGGAGAAAGGTGCTGTGGATTGCATCACCTGGCTAGATGAGATGGACACTATTGTGGACATCAGCGGGTGTGCAGCGAGGGATGTGGTGAAATATGTGTCCCAGTCATTTAAGGGCGAGGCCCTGGCATGGTGGAGGGCGTTGGTGCAGGCATCTGGTAAGTCTGCTTTGTACAAGATGACATGGGAGGAATTTATTGCTCTCATTAAGGAAAACTACTGCCCTCAACATGAGGTTGAGAAGATTGAGGCTGACTTTGTGTCACTGGTGATGACGAACCTGGACTGCCAGGCATATTTGACGAGTTTCAATACCATGTCTCGTCTGGTCCCGTACCTTGTAACACCAGAACCTCGAAGAATCGCCCGTTTTATTGGGGGCTTGGAGCCCGCAATAAAGGCGAGTGTAAAGGCATCTCGGCCGACGACCTTCAGGTCAGTTACTGACCTCTCCTTGTCTCTCACCTTAGACGCTGTCCGCCTGAGGACACTAAGGAACAAGGAGGCTGAGAAGAGAAAACGTGAGGATGATACCTCACGAAGATCAGGGAAGAAGCACCGTGGAAGCGGTGAAGGCAAAAGAGGGTCGGAGGCAAAGAAGGATGGGCAAACTGGTGAAAGGCCCAACTGCAAGATCTGCAAGAAACCCCACTCTGGGAAATGCAGATTTGCATCAAACTCACAGTCGCAATCAAAGACTCCTTCCTGTGGACTATGCAAGTCCAAGGATCATAAGACTGTGGAGTGCAAGAAAATCAAGGATGCAACCTGCTATGGTTGTAATGAAAAAGGGCACATCAAGAGTAACTGCCCAAAGTATGCCAAGAAGGCGGAAGAGACTAAGAAATCAAATGCGAGAGTTTTTCGCATGGATGCAAAGGAAGCGGTCCAGAACGACAATGTGCTTACAGGTACTTTCCTCGTAAATAATATATTTGCAAGAGTACTATTCGATTCTGGCGCTGATAAATCCTTTGTAGACCAGAAATTTTGCCAACTACTAAATATACCTATCAAAACCCTTGACGTGAAATACGAAGTAGAATTAGCGGACGGCACGATAGAAACCGTCTCTACTGTTCTAGAGGGATGTGAAATGTCCATTAAGAACCATTCTTTTCCTTTGTCTCTACTTCCCTTCAAATTAGCGGGTTTTGACACTGTGCTAGGCATGGACTGGTTATCCCATAACTAGGCCCAAATCATTTGCGGCAAGAGGCAAATAGTTTTAAAGACTCTGAGTGGTGAATCGCTTACCATTCGAGGAGATACGCAGTACGGGTTAACCGAGGACGTATCTATGCTCAAAGCTTCAAGGTGTTTGAACAGAGGATGCGTAATTTACATGGCTCAGGTAATAATAGAAGAACCTAAGCCGAAGATCGAAGATCTTCCTGTCATTTCTGAATACCCCGAGGTATTTCCTGAAGAACTACCTGGTTTGCCACCAGATAGACAAGTGGAGTTCAGAATAGACATCATTCCTGGAGCAGCTCCGATAGCAAGGGCACCTTACAGATTAGCTCCGACGGAAATGAAAGAACTGAGGACCCAGTTGGATGAACTGCTGGCGAAAGGTTTTATCAGACCTAGTTCATCTCCCTGGGGAGCACCAGTCCTATTTGTAAAGAAGAAGGACGGATCGATGCGGTTGTGCATCGACTACCGAGAGCTAAATAAAGTTACCATAAAGAATAGATATCCTTTACCAAGGATCGATGATCTATTCGATCAGCTGCAAGGAGCAAGCTACTTCTCGAAGATCGACTTAAGGTCGGGCTATCATTAGCTAAGGGTCAGAGATGAAGATATACACAAGACTGCATTTAGGACTCGCTATGGTCATTACGAGTTCCTAGTGATGCCTTTTGGGCTCACAAATGCACCGGCTGCGTTCATGGATCTCATGAATCGCGTCTGCAAGCCGTATTTGGACAAATTTGTCATAGTCTTCATCGACGATATCCTTATATATTCCAAAAACCAAGCAGACCACGAGAAGCACCTCCGTTGCATTCTCGAATTACTACAACGTGAGAAACTCTATGCCAAGTTCTCGAAGTGTGAGTTTTGGCTACGAGAGGTTCAGTTTTTGGGTCACGTTGTGAGTGAGCGTGGTATCCAAGTGGATCCCGCTAAGGTAGAGGCGGTCATGAACTGGCAGGAGCCAAAGACGCCTACCGAAATTCGTAGTTTCCTGGGGTTAGCAGGATACTACCGAAGGTTTATTGAAAATTTTTCAAGGATTGCTGCGCCCTTGACTTCCTTGACCAAGAAGAAAGAAAAGTACATTTGGGGCCCAAAGCAGCAAGAGTCCTTCGAAATACTGAAGCAAAAGCTAAGCAACGCACCTGCGTTGACACTACCTGAAGGTACAGATGAATTCGTAGTTTACTACGATGCATCACACACAGGCATGGGGTGTGTGCTTATGCAGAAGGGCAAGGTGATTGCCTATGCTTCAAGGCAATTAAAGGTGCATGAAAAGAATTACACCACCCATGATTTGGAGTTGGGTGCCGTTGTATTTGCACTGAAGTTGTGGAGGCATTACCTTTACGGTATTAAATTCATGATTTATTCTGATCACAAAAGCCTTCAGCACCTGTTCAACCAGAAGGAGTTGAACATGAGGCAGCGCCGTTGGATGGAAACCTTGAATGACTACGATTGTGAAATCAGGTACCATCCCGGCAAGGCGAATGTAGTCGCCGATGCCTTGAGCAGAAAAGAAAGGGTAAAACCTATTCGAATCAATGCCAAAAGCATTGAGGTCAAGAACAATTTAATTGAAAGGATTTTAGCTGCACAGCGAGAGGCTGTGTTGGAAGCTAATTATCCTAATGAAAAGCTGGGAGTAACTGAGGAGCAGTTGACTCTTAGCAAGGATGGAATCCTTAGATTAAACGGACGTATATGGGTTCCAATTTATGGAGGACTACGAGATGCTATCCTCCAGGAAGCCCATAGTTCCAAATACTCAGTCCATCCTGGTGCAGACAAAATGTACCAAGACTTAAAGGCAAATTATTGGTGGATAGGCTTGAAAAAGTCTGTAGCCGCCCATGTAGCAAAGTGCTTGACTTGTGCTCAAGTCAAAGCCGAGCACCAAAAGCCGTCTGGCTTGCTACAACAACCTGAACTTCCCGAGTGGAAGTGGGAATGCGTAACTATGGACTTCATAACCAAGTTACCCAAAACCAGGAAAGGAAACGATACAATATGGGTCATAGTCGATAGGCTGACTAAATCAGCTCATTTTCTACCCATCAAGGAGACGTATAGCTCCGATATGTTAGCCCAACTTTATGTTGATAAGATTGTATCCTTACACGACATACCTGTGACTATTATCTCCGACAGGGATACCAGGTACACGTCTCACTTCTGGAAGAGTTTCCAGCAATCTTTGGGCACGCGTTTAAACTTTAGTACGGCTTACCACCCACAGACGGACGGTCAGAGTGAGCGTACTATCCAAACGCTTGAAGACATGCTTCGTGCATGTGCAATCGATTTAGGCGGTAACTGGGATAAGAATCTACCCCTAATCGAATTCTCCTACAATAATAGCTACCACACCAGCATAAAGGCTGCGCCTTTCGAGGCATTATACGGTAGGAAATGTAGATCGCCTGTTTGTTGGGCGGAAGTAGGAGAGGTCCAATTATCAGGACCAGAGATTGTTTTCCAGACAACGGACAAGATTGTCCAGATCCGGGAACGTCTCAAGGCTGCCCGCGATAGGCAGAAAAGCTACGCTGATCCAAAACGTAAGGATCTTCACTTCGAAGTAGGTGAAAAAGTGTTGCTTAAGGTATCACCCTGGAAGGGGGTGATGCGTTTCGGCAAGAAAGGCAAACTGAGTCCGAGATACATAGGACCTTTTGAGGTCATTGAACGGGTCGGGTCAGTCGCCTATAAGTTGAACTTGCCTGAAGAGCTCAATGGAATTCACAATGTGTTCCACATCTGCAATCTCAAAAAGTGCTTCGCCGATGAATCATTGGTGATTCCACACACAGATGTGCATATAGATGAGAGCTTAAAGTTCATAGAAAAACCTTTGTCGATTGAGGATCGACAGGTAAAGAAGCTTCGCAGAAAGCACGTACCGATTGTAAAGGTCAAATGGGATGCTCGTAGAGGTCCTGAATATACGTGGGAAGTCGAAGCTACAATGAAAGAAAAGTACCCCTATTTATTTGAGTAAATCTCGGGTCGAGATTTATTTTAAGGGGGTGAGGATGTAACACCTCGAATTTTTGCGTCCAATGATGTGTTAACACGTGTCATTTGATTACACGTGGCATCTATAATAAATAAAGGACTAATTTTGACAAACCTTGAAAGTATATAAATTCGAGGGTTATAAATGTCAACAAGGGTAAATATACTGTATAGTGACCCTAAATAACGCTTGTACCTTCAAACGAATAAATCATAAATCGTACGGAAGCGAAACGCGGAAAAAAGTGAGAGATTACGAGCTACAGGGGTTAACTGTGTCAACATGTTAATATTACCTCTGAGTGACCCTTTAACGTTCCCAAGGCTTCGTAACAGTATTATACGCTCACTAGAATATACTATATAAATTCCGCGAAGTTCCGTCTTAAAACGAGAGAGTTATACTCAAACTTGTATGAGAAGGGTTAAAAGCGTCGGCAATGAAAGTTAAGACTTTCAGAATAATTAATAAACTAACCGGGGACTTTATAATGCGGGTAAATAACACGAGGCCCCTATCGGTAAATAACCGAGGGCCAAACCGCAAAGTTACCCCTTCAAACCCGAAAGGTCAGGTAAATCATTATGAAAGATTTCGTTATTAATTACCCGGATTTCGTAATCATGACAAAAGATTTTAAAAATCTGAAAAACAAACCTCTCGCGACCCGCGTGAAGTTTAAGCTTAAGTTGAGGCGGGCCGCGAGCCACCTCAATTACGCGTCTGATTTCTTAAACTCAGGCGACCCGCGTAAAAGTGCATGGGAACTCCCATGCGGGTCGCGTAAAGTGCCCAGATGCAGAAAGTTGGTGTTTTCTTGACTTTTGAGCATTATGAACGATCAATCTCCAATAAATGAGGCATGGGCGCCCCCTACTCGACCCATATCACTCAGGAGACATCTACCCATCATCATGATCAGTGTAGGTTGTTGTGTAGTGATCTAGAGAGCTTCCTTTGGCTATAAATAGCCACATTATGTGCATAACATTCACACAACACAAAACACATTCATCTGATCATTCCAAGAGCTCTCTAGCATCCATCTCTGCTCTATAAGCAAGAACACACTTCTGTAAGTCGTTCATAACCATTTTGGTCATGCATTTCCATAGTTATAGCTCATAAACACACCGTCGTAACTAACGGTTGTCATTACAATAACTTGCAAATGGTTCAGTCTTATGACGGATCAAAGGTGGTTTTGAGTAGGTAATTATGTGGGTAATAAACCTCTAAAGGGGTTCCCCCTGATCACCACTCTAACTATGTCAAATATCGAGTCAAACGTGCGGTTAAAAAAAAAGTCAACAGAAAGCTATTTTAGCGATTTATGCATAATCTGTAATGTATATGTTATGAAACCTGTTTTGACACTTATAAAACATGATAATAAGTATATAAACTTGTTTACGCTCGTTTGAATCGATCATTTGCTATATTGAACCGGTTCGGAGCCGAATGTCGCAAAAGTTTGACTTTTGCTTTGACTTCAGTTCTGACCCGTTTTAGTGAGGTATAGATATGCCTTAGGACACTCTTAGGACCAGGTCACATGTTGGTATAAACCTCTGTGATCGGTTCATGAGTTATCCGAGTCTTTTACGTATTTCCGTCTTTCGCCTAAAAGTTGACCGTAACGGCCTTTTGAAAATAAAACGAGTATTCCGGACACGTGAACGGACCAGAACCTTGCTTATTAAATTATAAGCATGTCCGTAAAGTTTCACGTCAATCCGAGGTCTAGAAAGAGAGTTATGCTAAATGGCGCATTTAAAGTAAACTTTAGTAATTAACGGCGCAATTAGCATAACACCTATCTAAACCAAGATTTCGTCACCAAAACTTTTACCCACTGTATTAAAATAATATTTTGGGAATTTTAAAGATTTTTAATAATTTTTACCTCGCTCATAACCTGCGGTTATGGCTACGGTTCGGTAAATACCGAATATGCCCTTTTCGGCCAAAACATGAGTTCTACAAGGTCTTTTGACCCGATTTCAGTTGCTACTGATTTTAAATAATAAATAAAGTATTTTAAGCTTTATAAGCTGTTCGGGAAACTCAGATTTCCTGTAGAACTCGAAAAGCCCTTTTTAAAGTCTTTAAAAGGACCAAAAAGCCCCTACGGGGCATAATAATAACTTAAACTCGTTACGGGCGTCACGGAAGGTATCCTACTGATGCCACAACCCATTTAAGGCATATTGACTTAGGAAATAAGCGTACGACTCTCATGGTTAACCGTTTCGCCTATTGAGCGCACGGTTCGGCTTATGAAACTAGTTTTCATAAATTAGCCGATACGGGTCAAATTATATTATTTGAACCCCAAATTCCAGAGTGTGAACCATAAACCCATATAAAACAAGTCTCTGAACTTGTTGGGTCAGAATCACACTCCATTCTCGGTTTTCGCTTTTCGCGCGATTAAACCATATATATATATATATCGGAACCAACCGGTCTAGGCTACGACCATTATAAAGACTCGTTAGGATTCTAAGAGGTTAATTAAAACCTTCGTTCCAGATTAGGAGCCCCAGTAAAAGCTATCGGTGATTTAATCCAAATTAAGGAAATATACTTGCAAAGGTAAATACTTTAACTTATTTCCCCTATATGGGCTTGGGTTACGGTATATTAATACCGCTTGATTGAGCATTATATTCATCCATCGCTTAGGTGGTTAATTAAATAATATGATCGGCGCATTTAAACAGTTTTGTTGCTTAAAAGCCTTTGGGGGGTTTAATGACCGTTGTCCCGGATATCCTTGGCATCATTTTACGAAATGGCCACGACCATCGACATCCCGGTGTAGGCGTACACCCGGTATAAAGTGTCGACATTAAATTTAAAAGACGTAGCCGTTGGTTTTTATACTACGGTTTTACGCAATGTGGTGTGTCTATAAATCTTTAACCCGGCACGACCCGGGCTACTGAACGCATAAAAGAACATGTAAAACGTTCACAAGATTTTATTATAATTTTCCCAAGTTATAAAAGAGTTTGTGCCTTGTGCATTCAAATCAATTTTAATAAACATTTTCAAATGTGTCAGTTGAATGTATTTACCAGTGTAAACTGACGTATTTTCCCCAAAAAGATTAAGTGCAGGTGCTAGACGAAATTGGCTGGTATTAGCTGCCTAAGCATCATGAATAGTCTCGCAAACTCGATGCCGTATCTAAATGAACAATGTTTATTTATTTTGATCCGCTGTGGATACATTCGACTTCTGTAATACATTTGATATTACAATCAGAGGTTGAAGTTTATATATTTATCTTAAGCTTCCGCTGTGCATTATATAATTGTGTGGTTTGACTATATTGTTGCCAACATCGTCACGGTAATCCCCCACCGGGCCCACCTGAAGAACATTTAAACTTCTTTTGTATTTTATGGCATACAAACATACAGTTTGTGATAAAAAGAAAAAAAAATCAAAGAATATACATACTCAATAAACGACGGTACAAAACTCAGGAACATTTATATTACAAACCAACAAAGCATAGAATCAAGAATACACACATATACATCTATTTTTAAACACAAATAGACATTACCTCTTCATCAATAAAGTTGAGATCCATTTTATAACCTTGATTACATTTATATTACAAACCTACAAAGCATAGAATCAAGAATACACACATATACATCTATTTTTAAACACAAACAGACATTACCTCTTCATCAATAAAGTTGAGATCCATTTTATAACCTTGATTACATTTTGAAGTTCGGCCAACGAACTCAAGACTTCCACACCAAATAACAAATCCAGCAAGATCTACCTGAAGAACATTAAGCATACAAATCTACAGTTTGTGATAAAAAGAAAAAAAATCAAAAAATATCTATTTTTAAACTACCGCAGAAAACTCTATTTTTAAACACAAACAGACACTACCTTTTCATCAATGAAGTTGAGATCCATTCTATAACCTTCATTCCATTTTCGGAACATCCTCGCTCTCATATGCTACAAATCTTTCCCAAGATTCAAATCATTAACTGAACTAAAATTGTTAATTTCAACTGACGCTGACTTCTAATTCGGAAATAAAATTTCAAAATACAAAAGCAGAGAACAGGAGAGTGGAAATATGAAGAGTGAAATGAGTAAAAAACCTTTATATAGGCAGATGATTTACAGAAGTGAGTGAGTGACATGCATTAATTGCATTACATATTCCCAGGCCTTTTGAATTTGAAATTACCGGCAACCAAACATTTGCTAAGGTATAGCATTATATGAACCTTTAGTTGAGGTATAACATTTTGGTGAGAGCAGGGTTTTGAATCAAGATTTGCCTCGGTTGGTCTGCATAATATTCAAATCGATGGTAAACATGATGAATAAACAGTACCTGAGGGTCAAGATTGGTGACATAGGCTGTGTGTTGACCTAGGAGATTCGTCATCTCCTTCTTCGCAGTTTGCTGATGGAATTCTCAAGCTCCGATGAGAAAACAGAGAGACAGGGGAAATTGAAACCGTAGAGAGAGAGAGAGAGTTAGAGTTTATGTTTCTTATGAGAATTTGAAATTAAAAAGAACTTTATATATATATATATATATATATATATATATATATATATATATATAGGGGATGGATCATGAGAAAACTAGTTTAAATGAGAAAACCAAAAAACTAACTAAACAAACCTAAAAAAAACCAAAAAAAATACCAAATTTTTTTTTTTTTTACAATTTTTTAATAAAAAATCGCTACTTTATATGTATGGAAAAAAATTTTCAAAAAAAAAAAAAAAAAAATTTTGTTGTACTGCACATGTGCACTAATACGGAAAGCCTAAACCACTTAACCCACCACCCACCGACACCCCCCAAAAACCTAAACCCCCCCCCCCCACCCCCACCCCCCAAAACCTAAATTCACCCTCCCACCAAAAGCCTAACCCCCCCACCCCCCACCCCCCAAAAACCTAAACCCCCCCCCCACCCCCACCCCCCAAAAACCTAAAACTAAACCCTAAACATAAACCCGAAAAAAAACCTAAACCCCCCACCCCCCCCCCCCAAAAAAAACCTAAACCCCCCTCCCCCACCCCCCAAAAACCTAAACCCCCCCACCCCCCAAAAACCTAAACCCCCCACCCCCACCCCCCAAAAACCTAAAACTAAACCCTAAACATAAACCCGAAAAAAAACCTAAACCCCCCACCCCCACCCCCCACCCCCAAAAAAAACCTAAACCCCCCCTCCCCCCACACCCAAAAACCTAATCCTAATCCTAAACCTCCAAAAAAAACTAACCCTAAAAGCTAAACTAGACTCAAAAAGCTAATTTTAAGCATGTAATGCAATTGTAGTACATGTTACATTGCACATGTGCACTACTATAATAATAGTGTAGAAAACAAGACGACACCATAAATCTTTTTTTATGTCATAAAAAATATGCTCGAATATACTTGAATGAAAGATAAGAAAATTTGTGATCTTATGGTGCCATTTTTGTTTTAAAATGATAACGTATGGAGAAATGGGAAATGTTTGAAAATTTATATATTTTTTGTTCCAATTTTACCCCTCCTTCATTAAAAGTCCCCCCTCCTTCATTAAAAGTCTCCCTCCCTCTCCCTTTTAGTGGATTTTAGTTAGTTTTCTAGTTTTCTCATTTATATCTAGTTTTCTCATGATCCTCTCCCTATATATATATATATATATATATGGTTTGAATTTTAAATCTGAAGCCAGAATTTTGAAATTTGAATCTGGCCAGATGTTTGAAGCATGAATCGAAGGCAGAGGTTTGAAGCATGAATAGAAGGCAGAGGTTTGATAAATGTGAGCCAGAGTTTGAAATTTTAAAGTGTTTTAATATTAAACTTTATGATGTCAATATGGCTCCTCTATGCCTGTCACCTCAACGTTGATGACATAAGAAAAGCATTGTTGGACAGCCTCTCTGGCTGACACATCAGCTTTTCTTATGTCATTGGGATTTCTCCTTTTGTAGAAAATATAGATTACATTAGATTAAACTTTGCTAATAACATCTAACAATGCAAAACCTTTAATTTATTGCTGTTCTGTTATTAATTTATACTCTTTCTGTCCCATTAAAAGTGTCCTATTTTGAATTTTCAAAGTCTTTATTTATAAACTTTGACTTTAATTATATATTTTTTGTGTTATATAAAACTTGATGAAAATTAACCCGATAAAAACACTTGTAAAACATACTCAACCCATATAACTTTCATCAAGTATTATCTAACATAAACAAAATTATTTAAGGTCAAAGTTTATAAATAAAGACTTTGAAAATTTAAAATATGACACTTTTAATGGGACGGAGGGAGTAACTTTTAATAAGTAACACTTTTTATTGGAGAGTTAGGCCTAGGGCTGTTCAAATCGCTCGCCGCTCATCGCTCGCTCGACGCTCGTTCGGAAATTGCTCGGAAAATGCTCGTTCGATTTGATACTCGGTTGTAAACGAGCTGCTCTGCTCGGTTCGGTTTGTAAACGAGCCAAGCATGAGTAAAGGTTCGCTCGGCTCGGTTCGGCTCGAATTATTATTTTTAATTAATAATTAGTATATATATACATACACATATACACATACATATATAAACATGTATATACACATATATACACAAATATAAGTTATACATATATACACACACACCTATATATCCACACACATTACACATACATAAATATTAATTAAATTACATTTATAATTTTATATATGTCACTCTATTAGATTTTGGTCCACTATATAAAAATTTACAACTATATTTATACGTACTACCCCAACCACGCCAATAAAAAAAATTAATATCAAAACCTAAAAGTTAAATCCTAAATCGATAAACGACAAGCTGCTCATCACCTCGATGTTTCATGTCATTACCCTAAGTCGATCATCTCCTGCTCTCAACGTAATTGTTCGTGCAATATGATTATCGCCTCATCGACCACAACATTATTATTCATAAGAAAAATATTATGTCATGAAACGTGCATGTTTTTAAAGATATAAAAACTTGAGACCAAACATTGTCATTAGCTCTCTTATCAAATTTCAATCGGGCGACACGGTTGTCCAAATCACTCAAACTTCGCTCGACGCTCGCTCGGAATATTTACTGCTCAAAAAATGCTCGCTTGATTTTGAGGCTCGGTTTTAAATGAGCCACTCCGCTCGGTTCGGTTTGTAAACGAGCCAAACAGACGCAAAGGTCCGCTCGGTTTGGCTCGGCTCGTGAACAGCCCTAGTTAGGCCACAATGCCACATGGTTGGAACTTTTATTAATTTATCCATTTTGGTTAAAAAAATAAATAATAACAATGAGCGGCAAAAAAATAGTTTAGATCATCTATTTCGTTGAGGCATTAGGGGCACACTTTTCTAGGCTCGGATAAGACACCTGAATTCTTATGACCGATACTGTTTGATTCTTACGGTATAAATAAATTAGGTAGACGTTTATCACCACCCAATACAATATGAAACTATGTTTTTGGCTAATAAATTTTATCCTAGACGACAAGAACAAATCAAACAGTAGCTGAAAGCAAAATTTATGAAGTTTTGTACATACGGCATAAACGCTAGGGTTTTTCTCAAGAATTTCATATATTTAATGGTTGACGTTGACTGATCGAAACGCTAGGGTTTTTCTCAAGAATTTCATATATTTAATGGTTGACGTACGCGAAGTGTAAACACTAACATGCATCATGTGGTTTCCCTCCCATTCCTTTAAAATTATATCTTTATGGTTTCCGTTTCTTTAAACATTATCTCTGATATTATATTATCATATACGCGTAAACTGTATCCACTAAATTGTTATCTTTTTAAAAGACGAGAATATTTTTATTATTAGTTTGATGTTGTTGATCTAGATATTTTAATTTCCCAACGGGCATTTTTTAACGTTTACTTCGTATAATATCGCTAATACTATTATATAACTGCATATGATGATTTACAAGTATTTAATTTATATAAATTCATATTTGTACGTATGACTTTGAGGGATCTTATTAGTCAGACTTTTTAATCATATAAGCAATTTTGTAATGGACAATGGTAAACATAATTGAGTTCTCAATAGTCAAGACACCACACTGGTTATGGATTTTGTAGCCGGTTTTTTTTACGTTGTATTACACGCTTTTTTTTTTCGTTTGAATTCTTTTACAGGTTATATACCGAAACAAACCGCAAAAGTCTACGCACATTCCACGAGATCATTAAAGAAACGAAGTTCTATCTGTGCAAAAAATTCTTTGGTCCATGTAAAGACTTTTATATAGAAGTGTCTTTTGGTTTTGAACGTCATATTTCAGCTTTTACGAAGAATATATACACAAGACTATAAGAGTTTGGTTGTTCAAATAAACAAAACACCAAGAGAAAGAAAAACATATGTTTATTTATTAGGTGGAGTTATATACTAAAGTAGTTGACTTAATTGTAGTCCTTAATCTTTAAATCTGATTGGTTGTTGATGACATAGGTAGCTCAAGCTTAAAAAACTAATTTACGTGCAATATAGCTTAAAAGGTTAAAAGGGTTCAATCGATGACTCAGCTGTTGTGAACAACAAAAATCATGGGATAGGGTCACGTCCAAACACACTTTACGTGTGACATCCTCGCTCAGCCGCAAAAGAGAACATATGGGACGAGGCACTCTTTTATCCGCAGGTTAAAGCCTTCAACCCTCCAAAACGGGCAACCCCCTCTCTGCATACTTGGATCATTTAGTCAAAGATTTCCTATTTGAGAATTGTCCTTCTCTCTAAATGACCACACCAAGTCATCTAACAAGACATTCTGAAATCTGACTCTCTCTCTAGGATATGCACATTACATATTCTATTCTTCACATTCAATACAACTATCACATTGCATGCATAGAATCTAGGTAGAATCACTCTCGGCCTTGAATTCTAAGCAATTGAGAAAGAAGTGATCTAGCCCTACGTATTGCATACGTAGGGGGACTCGTAACCTGCGTTAGGCAAAACAAGACTCGTGAAGCCTTTTGCCTAACCAGTCTCTCCACTATTCTTGGTCTAATATTTGTTGTAGCAACAAGTTGGCGCCCACCGTGGGGCTACGCCACTAAATTCATCTTTGAAGACCAGTAGTGTAGCTCCAACTTTGATAAAATCATCATGTCTGAGGGTGAATCCCCGGGAGAGGTGAACCAAGTACCACGTACTTCTACACCCAGTGCTAGCCAAACTCCACCTGCTATGCCTACCTAGTTCTCAACTCCGGGAAGCACTCCCACAAGAGTCACATATCCCTACTTTCTTCCATTTCAGTTCGGGGGTCCCATCCCCTCATGTTGGTGCAACAGGCACCCCAACATTCATCGACCTAACACCTGATGGGGTTGCAAGCAACTTTCTACAGTTAAGGTATCTCCTTAACCAATACGTGAGCAGACAAAGGATAAGGGAGTAAGAATCAGGCTGGATTAGGATGAACCAGAGCCCTCATTGTCACCTGGGCCACCTATACCCCCTTTTGTAAGCTCAAAACCTATCGTGTCAAGAAATGAAGCTGGTCCTAGCCATCCTCCTCCAAATCCAAGTCCGTATACAACTGCAAGGCCAGATCCAACATCCTTTCCTTTATTCTCATCCCAGCCGGTGGCAACCGGTGCACCGTTGGGACACGAGTTAACCTTGGATCAGTTACTACAGTCACCCGTTGCAAGCGTTCCACATCCTGTGTCCACTACATGGGAGCAAGCCTTATCCGTTCTTCTCTTGGCACGGAGTGCTGCCATGAGTGCCCCTGTGGGAATGAACTATGTGACTGCACAAGAAAGCCTTAAAGGCTTCAACCTCATGCCACAAATGATGGCCTAAATGGTGGCAAACTTCCCTTGGCAGCATTTCATTAACCAAATGCTAGCCACCCAAGGGAACACCAACAACAATCCGGGCACAAGAGCAGAAGAAGATCTTGCCAAACCATATAAGCCAAGCAATTTGTCCGGTTTTTCTCAGCAAATTGTTGACTATGATTTCCAAACCCGTATCAAAATGCCATCTCACATAAGAACGTATGATGGAACGGAAGATCCCGAAAATCACCTCCAAATTTTCACCGGGACTGCAAGAATTGAGAAGTGGTCCAACGTCGAGTGCTGCCTTATGTTTATGCAAACCCTTGTAGGGTCTGCCCAAATCTGGTTCAATGACCTACCAGACAGAAGCATTCGAACCTTCAATGATTTGAGCAAAGGCTTCTTGGCTAACTTTTCACAACAAATGAGGTATGTCAAAGATACAACCATGATCTTTCAAATCAAGCAAATGGATTATGAAACTCTCAGAGATTTCATCGAAAGATACAAGAAAAAAGGGTTGACATACATGGGAGCTGACGAAAAGATGAGGGTTGCAGGGTTTATGAATGCGATCACCTCCAAGTATCTCACTAGATACTTCAACAAGTGCCTGCCCAAAACCCTTGAAAAAGCCCTTGAAAGGGCTGAAGCTCACATCCGGGGGGAGGAAGCTGTCGATATCAAGGAACAAAGAAAAAGGGGTCCTAGCTGGAGGAGTAACAGCCCCAACAGAAAAAGAAGCAACTATGGTTCTTATGACAAATGTTCTAGGAACTCAGACCAACGAAGGTCTGAAGGCAGGAACCCTTCAAGTAGGGAGAAGGCTGTGAACTTCACAGCCTTAACTAAAACTCCGCAGGAAATCCTTGCTACTAAAGAGGTAAAGGATTGCTTCCAACCACCCAGACCTTTGCCCAAGAGCAAAAGGAATGAACACTCCACTCAATTTTATGAGTTCCATGAACAAAAAGGCCATCACACCAACGACTGTTTTCAACTCAAGAAAAGAATTGAGGAAGCCGTTAAGTCTGGAGAACTTGCCCACTTGGTTAAAGGGGTGAAAAACAAAATGGCTGATGGAAAAAACAAAGAGGTAAACATGGTGAACTTTGATGAGTAAACCTCCAACAAACGGCAATGCTTGGAGGCTTGGGAGCTTTAATGCTTGTGCTTCCCACCACCTAAAAAATGGCTTCTCTCGAACCCTTTGTAGTGGAAGCCACTGTGGGAACCCTCAAAACAAGAAAAGCTTACATTGATACGGGGGCAGCAACTGAGATAATGTTCGAGAAGTGTTTCAACTAACTCAGCAACGATGAGCGTTCAAGGCTTCAACCAGCTGAGTCATCTATTAAAGGTATTACTGACATCCCTATCAAACCTTTGAGCCAACTAACACTTGATGTTTGCTTCAAAGAAGGAAAACTGGAAAGGACCAAACCACTCACCTTTGTCGTGATCAACATGCCTTCTAGCTATGATGTTATCATAGGAAGGCCGGGGCAAAGTGAGTTTGGTATAGTTGTTTCAGTTGGTCAAGGTGTTGTCAAGTTTCCCACAAAAGAGGAATCGCAACCCTTCAACATACCCAGGAAGCCTTCCTGGTTGAAGGGGAAAGTTCAACGAAAAACGAAGAAGAAGAGCAAGGTTTGGTCATCAACCCTAAATATCCCCAACAAAGGATAAGGTAAACACCAAGCTTACTGAAGACACTCTCTCGTATCTCAAGAAGCTGCTAATACACAACATGGACATCTTCGCATGGTGTCCTGATGACATGATCGGTATCCCTCGAGATATCGCCGAACACGATCTCAAGATCCCACCAAATGTGAAACCTATTGTTCAGCAGAAAAGGAGTTTAGCCCCAGATCGAAGCCTAGCAGCATACAAAGAGGTTGAAGGCTTGGTACAAGCTGGCATACTCCGAGAGGTTAAGTATCACTCTTGGATAGCCAACACCGTTATGGTCAAAAAGCCCGATGGATCATGGAGAATGTGCATCGATTTCAAAGATTTGAACAAATCTTGTCCAAAAGATTGTTATCCTTTGCCCGAAATTGATCTTAGACTCGCTCACAGGCTTCCCCTTCAAATGCTTTCTTAATACTTATAAGGGCTACCACCAAATTCAAATGAAGAAAGAGGATGAAGAGAAGACAACCTTCCACACCGATAAGGGTATTTTTTGTTAACAAAAAATGCCTTTTGGCCTAAAGAATGCATGGGCAACCTACCAACGGTTGGTAGACAAAGCGTTTGCTGAACAAATAGGCAAAAACATGGAAGCTTATCTGGATGACTTGGTAATCAAGAGCAAGACTGAGGGCCAAATGCTCGATGACATACAAGAAACATTTCGGAATCTCAGGAAGATAAACATGAAGCTCAATCCCGTGAAATGCTCATTTGGTTTTGAAGAATGCAAGTTCTTAGGGCATTTGTGGGCAAGCAAAGCATAAAGGCCAACCCCAACAAGGTTAAAGCTATCTTGGATACAAGATCACCACAGAGCAAGAAGGAGGTTGAAAGCTTGAATGGTAAGCTGGCAGCCCTGAAGCGTTTCACCTCCAAGTTAGCCAAAAAGTCCCTTCCTTTTTTCAAAACCTTCAAGGGTGCACAAAAAAAAAGAACTTCCGATGGACCGAGTAAGCTGAAGAAACCTTTAACCAAATGAAGCAGCACCTAGCTTCATTGCCAGACATCACCGCTCCTGAAAACGGGGAACTAATCTCTGTCTACCTGTCAGTTGCTGAGGAAGCAATCAGTGCAGTCCTGACCATCGAAAGAAACAAGGCTCAGGTACTTGTTTAGTTCTTCAGTAAAACTTTAAAGTCGGCAGAGACCAAGTATCCCCCGTTGGAAAAACTTGCTCTTGCACTAGTAAAAATAGCTAGAATGCTTCGAAGGTACTTTCAAGCACAACCTATACAAGTGGCCACTGACCAAACAATTAAAAATGTGCTTGAAAAGCCTAAAACCTCCAGACGTTTAGGCAAGTGGGCAGTGGAACTAGGTGAGCACAACATCACCTACGTCCCAAGAAAAGATGTGAAGGCCCAAATTTTAGCTGATTTCATTTTGGAAATTCCACAGGAAACAATAACAGAAGTTAACACAGCCTCCACTGAACCTTCTGACCCTAATACCTGGAAGCTTTTTACCGCATTGAAGGGTCAGGAGCAGGGCTAGTCCTGATCAATCCTAATGAATTGGAATTCACATATGCTCTCCGGCTTGAATTTCAGACTACCAACAACGAAGCCGACTACGAGGCACTGATTGCGGGACTCAAGCTAGCCAAAAAGATGGATGTCAAAAGGCTTCAATTCTTCACAGACTCTCTACTTGTTTCAAATCAAGTAAACGACAGCTACATAGCTAAAGAACCAAACATGAAGAAGTATCGTGAAAAAGCAAAGGAACTCATGGGCACAATTGAATCATGCACCATAAAACAAGTCCCAAGATCACAAAACAAGAAAGCTGATGCGCTAAGCAAGCTTGCATCACTTACCTTAGCTCATCTCACTAAAAAAAGTGTTGGTTGAAGTGTTGAAGAAATCGTCCATTCAAGAACTCGAGGTACAAGATGTCATTACTGAAGAAGGCCAAGTTGGATGACCCCTTTGGTCAAATTCCTTACAAATGGTGAGCTCCCAAGTGATCAGGTAGAAGCTAAAAGGGTTCAGATCAAATCAGGACAATACATGTTGCAAGGAGATATCCTTTACAAAAAGGGATACCTTGCACCGTTGCTCTGATGTGTTGGCACAGAGCAAAGCCAGTACCTAATCAAGAAAGTTCATGAGGGGATATATGGGGCTCATTACGGTCCAAGATCAATGGTTTTCAAATTGATGAATCTCGGATATTTTTGGCCCACCATGCATGGAGATACGGCTGAGCAGCTGAAAAAGTGTGAAGCTTGTCAAATACACGCCCAGTGCCCAAAAGCTCAAAACATGACTTGGTTCCCATCTCATCGGCCTGACCATTCCACAAGTGGGGAATGGATATTATCGGTCCATTTCCTCTAGCCAAAGGAGGAGTCAAGTTCCTCCTAGTGGCCATAGACTACTACACCAGGTGGCCAAAGGTAAAGCCATTGGCAAAGATAACAGGAAAACAAGTTATCGACTTCGTGTGGGAAAGCATCATTTGTCGGTTTGGGCTGCCTGGAGTGTTGGTCACTGATATTGGAAAGCAATTTGCTGAAAAGCCTTTTAGCTCCTGGTGCAATGAGTTCCTAATAACATAAGTATTCAGCTCAGTGGCCTACTCACAATCCAACGACCAGGTTGAGAGAACAAACCGAAGCATTGTAGAAGGCATTAAAACTCATTTGAGAAAGCATGACAACAACTCACTCGAAGAACTCCCTAACGTGTTGTGGGCAATCATAACAACCGAAAAAACAAGCCACAAGAAAACTCCATACAGTGTCTGGTGTTTGGATCTGAAGCTGTAATCCCGACAGAGATATGAGTTACAACAAAAGGAACGTTCAACATTGATCTAGAATCAAACAAACAAGAGACGATGTTGAACTTGGAACTCCTAGAAGAAGCCCGAGACCAAACAGCCATACAAGAAGCGAAATATAAGCAAAAGATGGAATCTTACTACAATGAACGGGTAAAATACGAATGATTCAAGCCTGGTGATCTCGTTCTTCGAAACAACGAGGCCAGCAAGAAAATAAGCCAAGGAAAACTTGGCGCTAAGTGGGAAGGGCCATACACCATCCTCGAAGCTCACAAAGGAGGATCCTACAAGCTGGCCGACCCACAAGGCAAAAAGCTTCCCCGGCATTGGAATGGTAAAAACCTTAAAAGGTTCCACGTTTAGAGAAATGTGTTAGAAAAAGATAACAAAGTGTTTTTTTTGTTCCCTTTGTAACCCACACACTTTGATGAATGAACGATAAAGTTCTTGTTAAAACTTGTCTGTCTATCCTATAATCAGGTTGAGAACCTAGCAAAAAACTCCATGACAAGGGTCATGTAAGGGGATGAGCTCCCAGGCCACATCGCTCAATTGGTTCAAGGGTTGAATGAACCTATATAAGGGGTGAGTTCTTAAATCAATACAACTCCATGAGAATTAGAAAATTTTCCAAAAAACAAGTCTCATAGACAGGTTTGAACAACCTACACCAAATGTTCCTTAAGCCTTAACGGTGGCTTACGAACCAAAATAAGACTAAGTAAAGTCATAAATAGGATAGGTGTTATACCTTCTTGTTAAATATATCATAAGTCTAAGTGACAGTAGCACTGAACCCTTTAAGGTATAAATAACATGAGGTGAGCACACCATCAACAAAGACAACTAAATGAATAAACACTCAAGGGAATATACAAAACAACAATGCAACATACAACTAAAGCAAAACATAACATAACATAGTCTAAGTTAAAAGTACCAAGGGCCACACAAGGCCGTAAACATGAAACACTGTTCGGAAGCCTCGAAGGCTTTAAGCAACAAGGGACCTAAACGGTTCCCTTGAATAAAAGATGTTCAAAATACATAAACCACAAACATTTTCTTAAGTGCTAAGATAGCTATGAATATATTGTTCAAGCATTGGAAATAGACTTGGAAACCTCAGCCTCAATAGTCTTAGCCTTCTTGCCCGTTTTGGCCTTCTTGCCCGTTTTGGCCTTCTTCTTCCTGCCTCCATCATCACCGGCAACCTCGGAGCCTTCAATGCTTGCTTCCAACGAACCCTCAGCAATATCTGAAAAGGTATCCTCACTATCTCCAAAGTGGGAATGCTTCTTGGATAACAAACTTAGCAATTCAGCACAAACGACCTCATTAAGGCCAGAGGGTTTCAAGTCCTGCAACAGCTTCCTTAAGGATAGGTTAGGCATTCCATCTTAAGAACAACTTCCTTAAAAATGGTTGAGGCTTGAGGCTGGTAGAAAGAAGATTGTTCTTGTGGGTGACCAGATTCATGAGCCTTGTAACCAGCAACAAAACCCAAGTGCTTGTCGTGATTAAGGAGCTGTGTGTAAACATCACCAAGAGCAGAATTGAACACAGTTGAATGGAGAAGATTGGTAACCACCTGCTGAAACGCATGTTCGATCAACCATCGGTTGTCACTGGTAGTTTGGGACAAGGAAGCCTTCAAGCCTTCCTTCTCATCTAGAAAGGCCTTCTGTTGAACATTAAGAGCTTCCCTGTCAGCCTTCAACTGAAGCCTATCTGCTTCCATCCTCTTTTTCACATCGTTTAAATCACTTTCATGCCTCTTAGTCAGTTCATGAACTTTCACCATCCAAGATTTTTCCTTCTCAGCAAAGCTCTCATTCTCCTTCTTCATGTATGCCATTGAAGCCATTGTCTTCTCTCTTTTCTTCGAAAATTTCTCATATTCATGTATTCTTTTGTGAAAACGAGAGACTCATTCAGGAAGCATAGCAGTCAAATTACAAACACCCAACAACATACGCGAAATCAGCACATCATCCTGCATCGCTGAGTTGGAACTACGAACCGCAAGAGGAGAAAAATGGTTCAACACGCCCTCACAAAGAGTTGAGGACTTGAAGTTGTCCCTAACCTTAACCTGCTAATTGGGAGCATAAACATCCCCAACATCCCCAACATCCCCCCCCCCCCGGTTCTTCACCACTTCTCTCCAAAGAACCTCCAGCAACAGAAACAACAGCCTTTTTACCACTTGACTTCCCTTTCTTCCCAGTCACAACTGCCAACTCCTTTTTTCCTTTAACTTTAATACCCCAATCATCAGAAAATTCAATCTCATCGCTGAGATCAACATGCTCAATAGCAGATGATTGACCGGGACCCTTCAAGCAGCGAGATGAACGACAGGTCGAAGGCTTAGAAGAGCTAACCTTAGTGAAGCCTTTAATGTTTGGAACATTCACATACTTCCCCCCAGGAACCAACCTACCCTCAGCAGTCCTAGCAATGGCAGCTTCTGCCTCAATGGCTTCCGTATGCCCAAGAACAACATCAGAAATGTCATCTGACTTAATGAAATCCAAAGCAGACATAACTGCACACAACAAATAAAAGGTCAGACAACATAAACATAAAGAGACAAGGAATGGAAAAGCCAAAAAAACATTCCCTAACCACCCCTCATGAACGAAGGGTCTCGATTTGGCTCATCCCACAAAACGCTAACACCGGTAAAAAACCAAAAGATGTTCAGGAAACAGACGAAGCCGAGAAGGACAAGCCCTAAGGGCTTTCAACAGCCCCTCGTTCAGTTCAGACTCGGATGGTTCAAGTTCGATTAGAACAGCGTCTGGATGCCTACACACCATCTTAAAAAGGATAACTGACTCAAAGACCCAAAAGAACCGATCTTTCCAGGACCCAAGGGTAGTGACAAGTGAAGAAATCAAAGACACATCTATCTGGAACGTTTCAGAACAAACACAAAAAAGGGTATCGAAGATTCGAAAACTCAAATTGATGACAATACAGGGCAATAGAACCAGTGGGACACCGATCAATGGGTTTATCACAACCCGGGGCCACCGGATTAACGGAAGGGTCAATACCCCATTGTTCACAGAAGGAATCAACTTCATCTTGTGTTAACCTAGAAAAAGTTTTACCCATGTCCTTCCTCGCACCCATCGTTCAAAGGGATGATCAAGGAAAATCAAGCAAAAAGCAAAAAAAAAAATGAAAAACTAACATGTGAACCAGAAAGAGAGAATGTAGGGATTCTGGTTGTGAAAAATGTTAAAGAAAAGTGTTGATTAAACTTAAATGAGAAGTTAAAGGGATAATAAATTCAAAAAACAGCGGTTACAGTACGTGGGGCAGACAACCGCCGCCTAAATAACTGTCAAGATGTCAAATCACGCTGTCTAATCAAGTTCAAAATAATACCGCCCAAAAACCTTGCAAAAAATGTAACCCTTGAAACCTTGAAGCCTTTTAGCTAATAAAAAATATTGCACAAAAGTCAGAAGCATTTGAGCTTACACCCAAACACCTCTGATTTGGGGGGCTGATGACGTAGGTAGCTTAAGCTTAAGAAACTAACTTAAGTGCAATATAGCTTAAAAGGTTAAAAGGGTTCAACCGACGACCCAGCTGTGGTGAACAGCAAAAAGCATGGGACAAGGTCACTTCCCAACACACTTTACGTGTGACATGCTCGCTCAGCTGCAAAAGAGAACATATGGGACGAGGCACTCTTTTATCCGCAGGTTAAAGCCTTCAACCCTCCAAAACGGGCAACTCCCTCTATGCATACTTGGATCACTTAGTCAAAGGTTTCCTATTTGAGAATTGTCCTTCTCTATAAATGACCACACCCGGTCATCTAACAAGACATTCTGAAATCTGACTCTCTCACTAGGATATGCACATTGCATATTCTACTCTTCACATTCAATACAACTATCACATTGCATGCATAGAATCTGGGTAGAGTCACTCTCGGCCTTGAATTCCAAGCAATTGATAAAGAAGTGATCCAACCCTACATATTGCATACGTAGGGGACTCGTAACCTGCATCAGGCAAAACGAGACTCGTGAAGCCTTTTATCTAACCAGTCTCTCCACTATTCTTGGTCTCATATTTGTTGTAGCAACAGTTGTCATGTGTTTGTTGAGCAGGGCCAGCCCAATGGGCTAACTACCCTAGGCCCAGGCCTAGGGCCACCAAAATTGAAGGGCCACAATTTTTCAAATAGGGTTTTATTATACTAGGCCCATTATTAACAAGACAGATTAAGCGAATAAGCCCAAAAGGAAACTGTACGTGATATATTTGATAATTCATAAGCGGCCCTGTGTAAACGTGAAACTCAAAGCGCATGGAAAGAATCCTCGATATTAGGGCATGAAGAACGACGATGACGACTAGTATCAGAGAAGTCGTTTGGGTTTCCTATATGGAATCAAGCAATCACCACGACGATAATCATGGCACCAGTCATCCCAATCGGCAATCTCAATTGAAGAACAATACAAGTAACAATGGTCCCTTTTTTACTCTTTTTTATATAAACTAAAGTCTGAAACCGACGTCTAACACCCTTATATATTGAACGAAATCGGCAATCTGAAATCGATTTAATTCTGTGGCACATTGATTTAATTCTGTGGCAATCTGAAATCGATTTAACACTCTTATACATTGGCTTGGAAGTTGGAACCTGGAACGCATTGGCAGTTGGCACTTTGACTCCTTTTTGTTATTTAGTTATGTGGCTCTCACTCAGGTTAGTCATCCTCATTTGTTGATTCTAAATTGTTGTTTAAGGAATTAGGGCTTATTTACTGATTTCAATTTGTTGTTAGACACTTAGGGCTTATTTTATTATTTTATATACGAAAATGATAATTTTACAAATGGGCCTCCACTTCGTAGTTCGATTAGGGCCTCCGAAAATTTAGAAACGGCCCTGTTGTTGAGTTATGGATACAAGTTAGTCGAATGATAATTAGCTAGTGGGTATGAAGAGGGAAGAAGTTAAATGTGTGTTTGTATATATACGTACTCATTATCAGTACACTATTGGTGTAATATATCATTTTATGTAATTGAGAATGAGAATTACACAAGAGAAAGATTAATCTCTAGCACATATTAATTAGAAGTCTATGGTGTAAATTCTTAATGATTGTATTCAATAACAAAGCCCCTTAAATAGGGCATAATACATCGGTAAATATAGAAGAGATATATATGACTAATTAAACCAATCAATCAATATTAACTAAGGTGTTGGTATTCGCACTTCCATTTTCTTTTAATTTTACTAGTTGCACTCCCCTTCTCCTAAAGTTTGTAAATAAATACAATCAACCCTTGTATTTTTTTTTTTTTTTTTTTTGAAAATTTGTATTAGAAAATATCCCTATTTTTCTAGGGGTTTATCTAATTGTCATAGTTTGAATATTTAGATATATATAGGGCTGTAAACGAACCGAACAAACACGAACAAGGCCTTGTTCGTGTTCGTTTGTTAAGAAAATAAATGTGTTCATGAACGGTTCATGAACACTTACCGAACGAGATTTTATGTTCGTGTTCGTTCATTAAGGAAATGAGCGTGTTCGCGAACGGTTCACGAACACAAACGAACACAAATAAATTTGTCGAACGTGACGAAGGATAAACATTGATGGCCCAGGGAGTAGCACTCGAACTTGAATCCCTTATTGTGGAATGGAGGTCGATCGTATTCGCCGATGTAAATAATGAGATGAAAGAGGAATGATGCATAAACAAGGTGAAAGTGGGTTTCCTAGTTTAATTGTTAGGGTAATAAAATAAATAAAAGTTTAATAATATATCAAGTAAGTACAAAGATCTTCAATTAAAACACAAACATACGAACATAAACGAACGCAAATCAACGAATGTTCACGAACACGTTCACGAACACCTTACCGAACGTTCACGAACACAATCGAACGAACGAGACCTCTGTTCATGTTCATTCATTTAAAGAACGAAATTTCTTGTTCATGTTCGTTCGTTTATTTAACAAATGAACATAAACGAACTTCCCGCCGAACGGTTCACGAATTGTTCGCTGAACGTTCGGTTCGTTTACAGCCCTAGATATATACGTAACAATCCTATGGAATAAAAAAAACTTGCACTGATTGGAAGAAGAAGATTAAGAAAGAGCTTGAAGAAACAATTTTTCATAATTGTTTTTTACATATATTCTAACTAAAAGTGCTCGTCATCTATTTCAAAAATTCATGAAAAGTGTTCTTGTTCTGCCACTTCAAGTTACATTTCTTATTCAAAAGTGTTATAATGTGCAAAATTTCTTATTCAAAATTTTTGTTCTGCCACTTCGCGTTACTTTTCTTCTCTCATGTCACTTTCCCCAAAAAGATCATAAAGTGATTATTTATGTATAAAAAGATCACACAGAACATAAGAAAATACAAGGGTGAAATTTAAAACAAACATGATATTTTTCAAAAAAAAAGATATGAACAGTAAAAATGGAGGTGCATGCTAACATAAGTTTAATGATAAAATATATCCAATATAATTGGCTAGCTAACATTACTAATAACCAATCAATCAATATTAATTAAACTAAAATATATCCAATATAATTGGCTAGCTAAGATGCTGGTGTTCATTTTGTGTTCGTTAGCTAAAATTAATGAATGGAGACGAACACATTAATATCCATAATGAACAAACACACACATAAAATCTCATTCGGTAAGTGATGTTTATGAACAGTTAATAAACAAATTTATTTTCTTAACGAACTAACATGAACAATACCTTATTCGTGTTCGTTTGTTCATTCGCAGTCTTAATTGGAGGACATAAAGCAAAATTTAAGTTTTGATGTATTTTTTCGTTTCCAACTATGATGATAATTGTTTAAGGTTGTAATCACACTCCGAATTCACTAATTTTGTTAGCTAAAATCATTTTTTTTTTATCATTTTTTAAGAAGCCCTAATTTTCATCAAGATAAATTAAAGTACAAGAACAATATGCATACTCACTTTGGAAGTTCACCTTGAATTAGAATAGTTGAAACACTCACTGTAGATGGAAGGAGGAGCAGAGGCAGGCCGAAAATAACTTGGGATGAGCGGGTTAGGCGAGATTTGCTAGATTTGCACCTCTTTGAGGACATGGTCGAGGACAGAACTTTGTGGAGACGTAGGATTAATGTTAAGGACTTTTAGGAGTTTAGCCTGGTTTTTGGTTTAGATTCTTGTCTTATGAGTTCAATTTTTTAGTTTCTATGAGGTGTAATATAGTTTTTTATAAGTTTTCACTTATTCCTGGTGTCGTAGTTTTACTAACAAATACTTATTTATTTATATGTTTATTTTTATTATTTTTCTTTCCACCTTTTCTTAGTAGTTGTTTGCTCGTATATGTTTTACCAAAAGCTTATGTCTTGGTTATGGTTTTTGGAGCTGTGGTCTCACTGGAAGCGGCCTCTCTATCCCCTGGGATAGAGGTAAGACTTGCCTATATCCTACCCTCCCCAAACCCTGTTAATAGCTTCACTATAGGTGAGATTATACTGGGAATGGTTGTTGTTGTTTTAGCTTAAGGTGAAGACCAAACAAATGGATCTGCCACCTGGAGATTTTTCGACTAACAAATTTAAGTATTAAGCGCATAAAAAAACTTTTAAAAGTTGGGAGCCAGTCAAATGGGTGCTTAAAACGACCCCCTTTTTCTTGTATTGTATGCTACCATGTATGTATGTATATGTGTGTTTAATGGGGTAATATTAAGCACATCTATTCAGTGTTTTTCCTGGAAATAATGTGGAATGTTTTTATATGGGAAAAATTGTCTATATATCGAGAAGTTGTGTTGCACTATTCCACATTGTCACAGCATTAACATTAGACATTCTCAAAATATATAGTTATATCAAGTTGAACATACTTGTTCTAGTAAATATCGATTGACGTCGGTTTTTATCAATAGTTATACGTAAAGGTTGCAGATTGGAGCTTGGATCTTTTTCCTCACGCACATAACTAGCTAGATAAAAAAAAGGTAACAGCTTTCTCTTCATAAGAAATCATATCTTGTTATGGTTATCCGATATTATAACTTCAATCACCTATTGGTATTTTGATATAGAAAAACGAAACATAATGGATTAATGGTTATGAATACAGATAAAAATATATATAGAAAAACGGAGACATAATGGTTCTAAATGAATATAGATAAAATAATATGATTATAGATAAAGCATTTAGGCAAACCCCTTCCTCAGGCACATAATTTTGCGTATGTATTTAGCAATTTTCAAGCGTTTGACTATAATATTCTTTCTTCTTTAATTAACTTATATTTAAATTTATCGATTTGATTAATTACTAAAAAAATATAGTTTATAGTTACTTTGTTTTACATTAATGAATTGAAGCCCTTTATCAAAACTTCAAAAGCATAGTTCACGTTGCAAATAGAAAAATATATCGTCTTTTAAGGAGGAAATAATGAAAGCAACCATTAACTTTTACTTGTGGCATACTTGATACTTATATGCTATTTCATAACAATTTCACACTCATGATTGATGCAATTGCGGAAATATATCAAATGGCTATTAAAGAGAATGATTACGATGAAATGTTGGAATCAAAGGATTCAATCGACATGTTATAAAGCTTTGTAGTTATTTATTAAGGGTATGTTTGGCAAAAGCAGCTAGTGGCTGAAAGCTGATAGCTGGTAGTTGGTAGCTGTAGCTGGTAGATAGTAGCTGCAGCTTTTTAGATATATTTGGTGTTTGACAGAGTAGCTGGAGCTTTTAATAAAATGTATAAAATGACCAAGATGGACATAAATAAAAATTTAAAAAGTTTGTGCATTAAAAAATTCATTATCTTTAGAGGTTAAAATAGTCATTTTTTCCCTAAAAGCTTGTAGCTCCTAGTTTAAAAACTTCAATATCCTTCAACCAAACAAAGTTTTTTATTAAGTAAGAGTTTTTCCTTAAAATCTTAAAGCTAGAAGTTCTTAAAAGCTTCATACCAACATACCCTAAATACTCCAAAAAAAAAAAAAAAAAAAAAAAAAAAACTAACAAAACAAGAATAAAAGTAACATCTATACTAAGCTTAATTGATAAACTAGGAAACTAAATATTACATAAAGATAAAAGTAAATTTAAACTTGATCTTGACCTTGAATCTTGGGTGTCCAAATCCTTACTTGTTGCATAGTCGACTAGCTTTCTTCAGCCCAACTTTCCTTCGGTAGCCCAAGCCGTGCCCAAACGAATACTTGGATCTAAAGGTCCACTGAATTTTCGGCTCATTTGTTGACCGATGGATGCTCCTGCATCATCACCCATGTTTGAAAAAGACTCGTCTACAAGTCTTGTTGATAACCCGACTCATGAACCTCCTGAATTTTAGTCAACCCAAATATGCCCTAGGCCCATCAAAAAATAAGAAGCCCGAACACAACGAACTGGCCTAGACTGCACTATTGGTGATGACTCTCGGTGAAAATCTAGCAACAAAGAATGTAAACATTTCCCAAGCGTGACAATGACATTGAGAAGAACATTGGTCAAATACTGATTGTTGACTCTCATGGGTGCCATACACTGTGTTGAAATCCCATCTTTCTCAAGACATTTCTTCTTCTAAGGGGCAGAGAATACTTGTCATGATTGCATGTAATGATTCTAACCCAATTCCAATCCACATAAAGAATGATAGTGTAACCCATCCTCCGACCCAACAGATGACCTTAACCCATGCAACCACAAACCCTTGACTTGCCTAGAGTGGAATAACAAGTGTCTTGTAGAAAAAAATTGCACTATCCAAATCTTGAGATACCTTGGTCGTTCCAACCATACCCACAACACACACACCAAACTAATCCGAACTACCCACCCGATGAACATCAAACCAAATCTAAATGTTACCAACCCAACTAGCTAGTGGACGAAAATACAACCCGAACAAACCCAAATTTACTTACTAGGCAAACCCATACCTAATGTAGGAAGTATCACCGACGGCCCACAGTGGTGAAAGTTAAACTAACCGACACTACAAACTTGTCAAGGACTTCATCATCGCCACCATGTCCACAAGATCCGGCAGACGAACACCGAGTAGTCACATGAGCTTATAACTCCCCCATGGACCCTAACAAACGGAAATAAGAAACAAAAAAGGTTACCTTTAGATGACCTTGTTACAATCCCTTCCCCTTCAACACTAGGAACCCTAATCCACGAGTTCCCAAGGTAACCATCACAACTAGGGAGTGTCAGAGCCACTCCTACGCATCGCACCATCGCCACAAAACCACCAAAGTGAATTCTACCTTCCGACGCCCCCTTCGAGAGAAGAACCACCCCCTTAGATATTGTGACACCCCGATAAGGATGTTGTATAGCATAGTTGATACAAAGAGTGCTTATTTTATTGATAACAACTTACATTACAAGGGCTGAAAACCGAAATATAACATCCTATCAAACTAAGCCTAGTCTTATATTACAAAACTTCCACCAGATTACACAATCTGGGATATACAATTCTATCCACTATTAAGTGTAAGCTATACTATTCCACCACTATTACAAGCCTTGACTATAGCTCACGATCATGCCTTATTACCTGTGACACATGCTTAAAAGACGTCAGCTATAATTGCCAAGTTCATGAATATACACAAATTGAAACTACATTATATCATCATGACTTGTACACACCCATATCATCATAACCTAACATCAACACGTGACACATCATCATACAGTTAACCTCCCTACACCGACCAGTGTAGAACTAGACAAATCCCGCACATTGGCACGTATAAGGGACCACAAATATCGTGTGTATGAGTGCACAGGTTATGTACATGCGTACAACATTCATGCATTAATATTACAGTTTGGGACAAACATGTTCACGTATTAAAAACATTCATAAAACTCACTTCTTGCTAGTTGCATAATAGTTGATAACAGTTGCTAGTATGACCAGGTACTATCTCAAGGTCTTGGCACAAATTACATAATCCTAAGTTAGGTAACGGTACATCTAACTAGTTATTATCATGGTTGGATGTTGGTTAATAATGCCTTGTTTAAGCATGATTGATCAATCTATGCCTAACCAAGGATAGGCTACCCAATACCCGCCCGTGACAATAACCTTAGTACCTAAAAATACTACTACTGTTGTTGCAACGTCGACGACCACGACTACCATCGCCGCTGCAGCTACCACTGCTGCTGTTGCGACGACGACGGCCATAACTACCACTGCTGCTGCTGCGAAGACGACTACGATGATGATGACCTCGATCTCCACCATGACCACGACGACCACTACCACTACGACGACTACGACTACTACGATGACCCACTACATGCGTGCGCATGGGTATAAATTTTAGATATATTTTAAGCACTTTTTACTCGTGATCAAGCTTTAAATTTATAAAACAAGATACAATACTATCACTCTACACATGTTAGGGCAAGTGCACCTATCGTAGACGTAGTATAATGATGGTAAGATACCGAGGTCGTCCAAGGACACAAGAGCTTTTAATACCGGCTTGTCGCTAACGTCTAATCTAACCGAATTTTGATAAAAGTTTTGAAAGTTTTAAAAGATAAACTAGAAAATAAAAATGTAAGGAAAACAAATAGACAAGAAGGAATCACTTGGTTCCAACTTCTCTTTTATGTATCCTTTGATGATTTACGCACTTTGGGCTTTTAAGAGATTGTCTTAGTTATAGTGGTAGGCCCCTCTTGTGAAGATGACGTTACCCTCAACGTATTTGTCTGAGTCAGCAGGGATACAGTCCTGCAAGGTTGGGTTAATGTTTTAATAGTAGTTTATAAATAAGGGATTACAAGCGGTTCTTACTTCCCCCGATTTGATGCTATCTTCCTCAAGGGAAGTCCTACTAAGCTTGAATCAGGTTCTCGCAGGATCTATACACTGAACGAGGCAAGAACTTTACCCAAACACCCTTCTAACCCCCTTCCAGGCAGTTAACGTGCTTATTATAGACCGTAAAGACACGAATGACTGAATCAACAAAACATGAAGAAACGATTAAGTAAGTTCACCTTCAATATAAAAAAACTAGTTATTAAAGTCATTAATAGATAGCCAAATAAAAAGTTGCCAAAGATTTGAAATCAAAAGTAATACATCAAAGATTTGTCTTCACCAAGTGATGTAAGAGATTTAGCCAAGTATGGCCTTTGTTTGATAAGAACTCTTACGATCGATCTTGGATCCCGAGACTACTACACACTCTACAAGATGAAAGATGGATGATGGTGGTGGGTCTTGGTGTTGTAGTCGTGGTGGACTGATGGAAAGTGTGAGAGAAGTGGTTTGCCAAGGGATAAGTTGGAATGAAACCAAGCACCCTTATTTATAGTTGGAAACAGAGTGTTCACACGGCCTCGTGCCCACCTGGCACGACCCCGTGGTCTTCAATTTCTCTCCCTTTATTAACTGCAGATGTCAGGTCTTGTACTAACACGCCCCGTGGTGGCAGAGCACGGCCCAGTGGTGAGTGTACTTGCTGTACTATCTCAGATTCTGTGAATCTTAGAGTTAACCACGATCCATGTTGAGTTAGCATAGCCCCGTGTTAGTTTGTTTTTTGTTGTTGTCTTTTTCTGCAGGGAATCTTGACTGGGCACGACCCCATGCCTGGTGGGCACGACCCTGTGCCTAAGCTTCTGTTTTTGTTATTTTTGTTAATTTGGATGTGGATGGGGGTTCGGAAAGTCGTGTCAATCCTTCTTCTTTGTATTTGTGTTGGTTTATGTTGTTTTTGTTCCTTTTGTGCTTTTAAGCTCTTTTGATCCTGAAAATTAAAAATAAACAAAGAAATATGTTTTTTCCAACATTAGTACCGAAAAAGGGTTGATTTTACGTCTTGTTTTATGTAATTTATATGTTGCATTTTACGCACATCAGTTAGCTCATGGGATAAGGTCAATCCTAAACTCAATTTGTCTATCAGGCGGTAATCTAGGAAGATCACTAGAGAATACCTCAGGAAATTTTAGCCACCACAGGCAGATCTTTTATTTTTCTTACCTCTTTCGTTTCTCGTGCACATACTAAATAGGCTAAATGACCTTTTCGAATGCACTTATTTGCTTTTAACATGGTGATGAAACTTACGGGTTTACTAGGCTTTTCCCCGTGAATTGTAAAGGTTTTCGCCTTTGAGTTCTTAATTCGATTTTGCTTTTTATCACATAGTATTTGGGCTTGGTGATCAGACAATCAATCCATTTGTATTACTATATTAAACTCCCCAAGTTTTATTAGTAGTAAATCTATAAGTATCAAGGTATCATCAATTTTAATAATACAATCCTTAATAACCTCTACAATTTCTTCTTCATTTCCATCTGCTAATGCTACTACAGATGGCTTGTCCAACTTACTAGGGGTTTGTCTAATCATAACTTGAAAAGATTCACATATAAAACTTCTATAAGCACTAGCATCGAAGAGTATCTTAGCATAAAAGTTGTTTAGAAGGAATGTACATGTTATAGCATTAGGATTCATGCGGGCTTACTCAGTGTTTAACACAAAAGCTCCCCCTCTTGCCTTATTGGGTTCCTCCTTCTTAGTACATTTATTACTAAAATGACCCATTTCTCCACATTTAAAACATCTCCGAGGCTCCTTACAATCATAGATGTAACACCCACTTTTCGTAAGGTCAAAATTCAATATTTTAACGACAAAAGCATGACCCAATTTAAACTTTTTACATGCCATTAGAACAAACAACATAATCATCCTTACAAAAACCATATCGTTTTAAAACAATTACCACCATCTAGGATTTACAAAAGACATAGCATATCAAGTTTAAAGTTTAACTACCAAACATAAGCTATTTAACAAAAGTATTTTTGACCCGTTAACATTGTTTCAAAAGTTGCGGAAGCACGTGGAGGGCATTCGAAGTGTGTTCGATCCGAGCGAAGCTTGACCATTTAGACTTGAGTTTTACCTACATCACAACATCAAAGTAAGTTTCACTAAAAACTAAATTCCTTACTACTACATCAGATTTTAGCTCACAAAATTGTGACAATCACGCCATTAGCGTAACTTTACAAGTGTGCTTGTTAACTAGTACCATCATTTTTTTACTTGAATATGTTCCTAAATGAACATCATACCATCATTCTTATTCTTTCATACTAACCCTTTCGACCCATTCATGATGGGTCTAACATAAATTCCATCTTTTGCATATTATTCTTTTACTTGAATATGTTCCTATATCCGACCCATTCGCAATGAGTTTAAACTTGGTTCTTCCCTTGTCCATTATAATTGCCACACTAGATAGTAATAAGCAAAACTATAATAAAACCATGAATCGTACAAGAAGCGTACCTTGATCTTGATTCCCTTGTTGCTTCGCTTGACTTGAACTTTCTTCCTTTACGCCTGTACATAACCATTCGTACTTAGTATTTATGTCTTATACTCGTTTATATACACCCTTTGATAAGACATCATATGATTTACATCTACTTCATGAGCACATTCAAATCATGATTATTACATAAAGTTTAGGACTAACATGGCTGAATTCTTTATTAAGGCATTTCATCATACATTTGGCGTGCATAACATCAACAAAGCATAAAGTACATGTATTCAAAGCATGGTTCTACCAATTCATTCTTAAATTATCAAGATCAACCAAAATTTCATACAACAATCAATCCAAATCAGTTTCAACTATAATTTATTCACTAATAACAATTCTCACACTTAGCCATTTACAATAACATGCACATAATTCATTCATGTTCTTCACAATCATCCTAATTCAAGTGGGTTTATGCTTCAATCGTTCGATTAACTAAACTCAAACAAATTTCTTGTTCTATTTTGTAATCCCAACTCACAATTACACAATTATTCACATTACTATAAGATTGGGTTGAAACCTATTTTCTACAATTCATCATTTTAAGAAATTCAACTTACCACTTTGATGAACAAGCTTAGATGATTAAGATTTTGAGTTCATGCATCTGATTTGGCTTCTTAAACCCTTCTAATTTTCAGAATTTTGAACAACAAAGGTTTCTTCTTGGTTCTTTGCTCCTGGTCGATCCACAGAACACACCTAGATTGTGTGTTTTGTGTTTTACTTGTTTATTAATAACTTTCATCATTTTTGCAAGTTCAGCCCCTCTAATTCTAGTTATTGTTTATTATCACATTAACTTTCATTCTTTCTAAACTAATATCACATTCTTTTAACTTAGTTAATATTACATAATTAGAAATTTAAGGTAAAATAAATAAATTGCATATTTTGGGGTGTTACAATAGACAGTGTGTCCCGGTTTCCTACAGTTTCTACTTATTAACTGGTTACATGGGCCAGAATGTCTTTTACCACAAGTTAGGCAGCTAGGTGGGAGTCCTCGTTGCCTCTTGGAATCTCTCCTATCGGTCCTCCTTTGTTCTTGGTAGTTTTCCCATTTTCTATTTAGGACAGGGTCCCGGGTTTTGTTTTGTTGGATCTCTGTGGCAAAAGTTGCTCCGGCCTCTACCACATCAAAATTTTTATCATTTAGAGGATAAGGAATCTATTCCAATTATCAGTTTTGATCCATTTCCCCTAATAATGGAAAACCAACTAAACAGTCACTATGTTAAGATTGAATTAAAGAATATTGTTTACCCAAGTTTTGTACTTTAGCAGGCTGGGGAGCCCAGATATCTCTTCGGCTTAATGGTAGCAAACTATAGTGAATAAATGAACCCTTCCTGCATATCAAAATCTATATATAATTGAATATTTTCAAGATACAAAGAGATAATCAAATCTTCTAAAGTCCAAAGTAAAAAAATTGCTATGCATCTTTTTAATTCAATCAGGAATGAAACCCAATCTTGTCGTCCAATTGCAATTCAAAAGATTATAGTTCCGATAATAATTTCGCCAGAAAAAAAAACCACAACAACCAGAGCCAAAAAAGCCCAAATCGCTTCACTCACTGTTCTAAAATCCCCAAAGCCAAATTTCTCAAAGAAATCCCCTTTGTTTGACTGAGTCGATCGAAGTGTGCTGAAATCATTGGAATACCAAAAACGCAAGGGGTTGATGCGGTCTCCTCGCCATAATATTCAACTGGCTTATTCCAACGATCATATGTCACAGCCAATGGTAGCCAACCAAGTCATCTTCCCGACCCCGCCCCACACCGGGCTTCATAGCGACGCTAGCTAGGCAACACCAAGCCAACACTGCCATCGATTGGGCTAGCTAGCGCTGGCTGGCTTCCCCCGCCCCAACCAACGCCACCACTCCATGCGGTCTAACGGTGGGGATATGAGTGGTGGTGTCTCTTGCCAAAATCAAAACTTCCGGTGGTGTCTCGGGTCATCATAACCACCAACAAATGAAGGGAATAGGGCGGGGGAGGTTTGATGAAGATGAATGGCAGTGTCTGTTGATTGGAGAAGGGTTGAGTTGGGTTGCTTTTATTTGATTTTTTCTTTCGATTTTCAAGTGAGGGTCCCCTAATTTTTTTTATTTAAAGTTTTTACAGTATTAAGGTAAAAGGTAATTTTACATGACTTTTAGCATAAAATTTTCGATTTAATCACACAGATAGTTCTTATAGTATACCAAAAGTAACACTTTTAGCTACTAAGTTGTTTTTTTAGTTCAAGTCCTATGGTTTTGCTTTATAACACCTTCGGGCAATAAGGCTAAGAACACCCGTAGTGATGCCATTTTTGGGCCTTTTTTTACAAATAAACGCCCCCAAACGCCCTTGCTTCCGCCCCCATGGGCGTTGTTTTGGTGATTTTGGGCTGCAATGTTCTTAATTCAACGCCCAACTTCCAATTCTTCAGCCAATCACATGCATTCTTGTTTTCTTGCCCAATCACATGCATTCTTCCTTTTAACATAATGCATACATCCCCACTACATCCATTTTAGAAAAACGCCCCATAAAGCCCCCTTACTGACTGGACCGTCACATGACGCAAAACGCCCAAGAGTGAGGTTTCTTCCACTACGCATGGTTTAACAACTGCTATTTTTTCTGCTATTTTTGATAAAATTACTATAATGCCTTTAATGTAATAAACTCTACTTAGGGACCATTTATGTAAATTACTAAATTAAAAATATAAAATCAATCATTCTCATCCCCTTGAAGTTAGATTGTTGGTCGCCACTACCGGCTCCGGTGGCCACAACCGCTAATGGCCAGAAAGGCGTCGGGAAACGGGCAGCGGGGGTTGCATCTCGATTCTAGAAGAACAACGCCGGGCAGCAGAGTTGCATATCTCTTCCAGCTGCCGGTTGCAGAACGATGTTAAGTCTCCGGCGGTTCACGTTTGCCATCGCACTGAGTTTTCCGGTGATGATGCTCAACTACCAACCACTAATTACAACCCCATACATAACCTTTGCTTTTGTGTCATCGCCTTAATTCCCTTTAACTGTGCAGAGGCACTACCAGAGAGAACCCACTTTTGTATCGGAGAAAACACCAATTTTGGCTCTTGATGTTGCACTTCGATTGCTTTAGACCACCCGTAGTGGTATAATTTTTGGGGCTTTTTTAATGAATTCCACACCCTTCCATGCCCAAAAACCACCCGTGGGTGTTTTTTTCAAAAAAATTGTTTTTGGCATTTTTTTTCCACGCCTTTGTTCTAATTCTTTAGCCAATGAACGTTATTCTTCTTTTTGTTTGGCCAATAACATTTTTTGATGTTTTTTATTTAATTCTATTACACCCTTTTTAATATAATGCCCTACAATGCCCACATCCTCACTACACTCATTTTAGAAAAATGTCCCGTAATGGTCCATTGCTAACTGGACTGTATATGACGCAAAACGTCCAAAGACGAGGACATTATTTGTGTCTTCCACTACACATGGTCTAATTTTTTAAGTTTTCTATTATGAAATGACAAAAATATCCTTTGAGAACCAAATGTGTTATCTCAAAAACTATTAGTCAAACTCATCACTTTTGAGTGACCATTTGTGTAATTCACTAAAAAAAACAAGTATCCCTTCACCAACTGATTCATTTCTTCTTCCTCCCAAAGAACCAGCGACCTGTTACAAATTTTCTGTCTGTTCCATTCAAGGGTTGTCTTCCACATTTTCTATGAGTTCCATCATCACAAAAAGAAACCCAACTCATTTAACAGTAAAAAGCCTATTCAAACCAACATAAATAAACCAAAAAACAGGTCCCACTATTTACACCTACCTTTTACAAAATATTATACAAAATATATAAAGTAAACACCTACTTCCTACCTGCTGCAGCCATCTGCATCATCAGTGAATTTTCATCATCAATTTCCGTTGGGTTTCCAAAACGCGTTCTCCGAACTTTAAATAAGCGTTTTTCACTACTACATTTGGTCACTTCACTTCAAAGTCTCGAGGCATCTTCCTTTTCTAGATTCTTTTGAAATCTTTGACTGTAGTTTGACTTTCAAGCTTAGAGTTTTTTTTTTTTTTTTTCTAATGTAGGTGTGGAAGTTAGAGATGGTTACAAAAAACACATATGAGGTACATTTACAAGCAGCATTGGTGGAGTTACAGAAAGCAGTAGCTTCACAATTAAAAAAAACTGCGAAATTTAGAACTCTACTCAAGCGCATCGATAAAACCTTGAGGACCATTGAGTCACTTTTGTATGCAAATGGGAGATTGGCCAGAGTGCTGGACCGCCCTGAAAAAGAGACCAAAATGTTCATATTTTACCTGGAGAATGGTAAAGAAACAGTCCTCAAGTGCTCAAAGATCAAGTGTTGGAATGTGTACAAGAAGTTTGTTCACGCGAATAAGCTTATTCGCTTGGATCATGAGCTATTGAGGTTCTTTCAGGCTGAATTACAGGATAACCTGAGTGTTAAATTCAGGGGTCTTGATTTGGGAACTAAACAGGCAGGTGGATTTTCAAGATCTTGCAAAGTTCCGGGGCTCCCGGATGTCATTGTTGGTTTGGATTCTCATTTTAAAGAAGTGAAACGCATGCTGCTCAAAGATGACATCCAGGTGCTCACTGTTTCAGCTCCCGGAGGCTGCGGGAAGACTACATTGGCGAAAATGCTTTGTCATGATAATGATATCAAAGGTATCTTAACTTTTTGATAATGTGGCATCTTAACTTGCTTTAGTTGCAATATTATACAGATGGTTAAATACATTTCATCTAAACTTTCATGTGCTTCAGGTATTTTTGGGGACAACATCTTCTATGTTACTGTTTCTAGAACTACATCGCTCAAAACCATTGTCCAGAAGTTATTTACACATCATCTTAATGTAAACAACTGTGAGTTCCGGACTGATGAAGAGGCAAAGAACGCGCTAGAGAAAATGATGAGACAAATGGGATCACAAAAGATATTGCTGGTCCTAGATGACGTGTGGGCCAAATCTGAATCGCTTATTCAGGAACTGAAATTTCCTATACCAGGATACACCATCTTGGTCACTTCAAGGTTCCAGTTTTCAGGAATTGGTTTTACTTACGAATTGAGCTTGTTAAATGATGAAGATGCAAGAACCCTTCTTTGTCATTCAGCATTTCCCTGTGACGGGAATCAGATTGATGTGCCAGATGATCTTGTGAGCAAGGTAACATTTCAACTTTCGAAATCATTTTCTTCACTGCATATGTATTTCACATGATTTTATATCAGTAATGAACTTCAGTTGTGTGTGTTTTTTTTGTATAGATGGTTAAGTGCTGCAAGGGATTTCCATTGGCCCTCACAGTGATTGGTGCATCGTTACGCGGTCAAGGTGTGCTCAAGTGGAGAACAACTTTACAGAAATGGTCCCAAGGTCAATCTATTTTTTATTCAAACAGCCAGATATTGCTTAGTCTTCGGACCAGTGTTGATGCACTTGAAGACTCGCCAATATCCCATGACTGTTTTCTCGATTTGGGTGCATTTCCTGAAGATGAAAAGATTTCCGCTTCGGCTCTGATGGATATGTGGGTCGAGTTATACAATCTTGACAAAGAAGGAATGTATACCAGTGAATACCTTCTTGAGCTTTCTTCAAGAAATCTTTTGAATCTTATTCCCTCAAGGTAAAAGTGGTTATTATGATATAAATAATAACTATTTTATTGGCTGTATCTCGATTCTTAACTGATTATTCATTTGATTTTTTCAGGAAGGATGCTAGTGAACTAGAAGGTTACTGTAACGAGCATTATGTCACGCAACATGATCTGCTACGAGAATTAGCCATTCATCTGAGCAGCCAAGATCCAATAGTACAAAGAGAAAGATTATTCATAGAAATTCATGGGAATGACCTACCTGAGTGGTGGAGTGAAGAAACACAACAACCCATTGATGCCCGCTTCTTGTCCATTTCAACAGGTTTCATTAATTTATTCAGATCATGAAATAAAACCATTTGCTAGGACTGTTTTAGTAACTCGTTTCGAAACTCTACTTGCACTTTCTGTCTGCAGATGAAACAATTTCTTCTGTTTGGTATGATCTAAAAGCACCAAAAGTTCAAGCATTGGTATTGAACATAAGAAGTAAAGAATACACACTGCCCCACTTCATCAAAAAGTTAAATGAATTGAAGTTTCTATGCATCACAAGCTATGGGATTTATCCTACTGAGTTACAAGAGCTTCCATTGATTAGTTCTCTGTCCAACTTAAGAAGAATGAGACTGGAACATGTCGCACTTTCTCCCTCAGTTCAGTCCATCTTTGAATTGAACTTGGAGAAGCTTTCTTTGATAATGTGTGAGATTGGTAATGCATTAGACAGTTGTACTGTTGACCCTACTATGCTACCTAATCTTATTGAGCTTGAGATTGAAAGCTGTTATGATTTGAAAGAAGTACCAGCAGGACTATGTAGTCTTGATCGTCTTGAGAAACTTAGCATCACCAACTGCCATGAGCTCGATGCGCTTCCTGAAGAGTTGGGGGGTCTGTCGAATTTGGAAACGCTAAGACTTCATTCTTGTACCAGATTATCCAAATTGCCCAAGTCTATTGGGAAGCTTCATAGTTTGGTCTTTCTTGATATATCTGATTGTTTGAGTATAAACTCACTGCCTGATCAGATTGGCGAGCTAAGCGGGCTGAGAGTGCTCAAGATGAGTGGTTGTCATGGATTAGAAGAGTTACCGGATTCTGTGACCAATTTGACTATGTTAGAAGATGTGATATGTGATGAAGAGACATCCTATCTATGGAGTTATTACGAAGGGGATCTATGTGATTTGAAGATAAATGTTGTCGAAGAGGACCGATTAGCAAACTTCATGAAAATAGTTGGCTAGTTCTTCTAACGGAAGAAGGCAGGCCTAAAGGTGTCCCAAGAATGGTATGTTGTACTTAATTTTAATAAATGGTTTAATTTGGAGGTTAGTTTCCAATTAGGAGCGGTATGTTGTACTTTACTTCTTTATGTTTACTATGCATTTAAGTTTTAATTAGTAGATGAACAAGCGTGAATCAGTATTTCCCTTACAAATATGATCTTGAAAAAAATGTCCCACTGTGTGAGTGCCATTTGTGTTTTGTTTACCTATGATTTCCAGCATTTGGTATCAATTAGTTGAGTAAAGTAAGTTGATTCCATTTATGGTTGTTAAGAGATATGACTTGAAAAGACTAATGGAGTATCCATTTCACCTAGAATAAACCCAAATTGACTTATGTACAATTTTGTTACACCTACGTGGCAGATGAGGTACAATCATGACAAAATGAATGTTATACACGTGACCAATAAAACTCAAGATATCACTATCAAACTGGTTATGCTCACCAATGGGGATCACACTAGATGATACTAACATCAACCGTAATTCCCTTCTATAAATAGTCAGACTCAAGGTACATTCACTCATTGAGATTGTGCTGAAATTTCCTTCTTCATTTGGCGCCATCAATGTTTGAATAAGCTTGGAATTTCTCCATCTTCTGATCAAATTATGGAAGCTGACATTCTACCAACATCACCGCAAACACATGTTACTAGCACTTTCGTAGTTATTCCCACAATATGACAATCAACCTCATCCTTTAATCCAACAACGCCTATTTTTTACTCCAACATCCTCTGTCATGACAACGTTGATTTATCCCCATGTTACCAAAGAGAGGAGTTTGATGAAGAAAAGAGATGGAAAAACAACCACATGTCACGAGAAGTTTACCAACAAGCGTTGCTCAAACATCTCTTTCCGCAGCACAAACAATTCTTACTTTCACCATCACTAGTGGTATAGTAAAAGAACCACAACAACGTAACCATTTTTGTGCAACGGGCATATCTCCCACTCCTTTTGTTTCTAAGCCGCCATACACCCCTTACAGCACATGTACCAAGCACAACCTTATGGGACGTTTCAACAACCACCAATGCCCCAACTTATGGCAGGAGCAACAACGTCAAGCACAATTCTACAACTAATTCATGCAACAAGAAAGGAAGGAAGATGTGCGTAGTCACCTCATGTATGATGATAGAACCATTGCCACTCCATCTTCCGGGTTGCCAGCTAGCTCAGTGCTATCGCATGGTGGGCGCTCCGTTAGATGATACGCTTGGACCTTGTGAGGATCATCAAAATCACACAAATCAACAAGCTAACGACCTTAGTAAACCCAATCTCCCGACGACGCGGGTTGCAAAATCTAAATTCACAAAGCAAATTGCTAAAACAAAGTTCCCGACTAAGCTTATGGTTTAGGAGATTCAGATGATCGCATTAACTTTTTTGTGAGTGTCAGCGGAGTGGAAAGATGGATTGTACATGTATAGGTGCCACATGTTTGTTCAGACGTTAATAGGACTGCTGAACTTGTGGTTTGATAGTTCATCGGTAGGAGGCTTCGAATTTTGAGTTGGTTAAGAAATTATGCTGCTATTTAGCCAACAGATCGGTGACATACCAAAGATAAAAATGAAGTTATGCACAATAGGCGTTGTGACAACGAGTCGGTGGAACGCTTCATTGCCCGCTTTATTAGAGAAAGCCTACAGATTGGTGGCGTTACAGAAGTGCTTATGGAGGTTGGTTTCTTTGGGGGGGGGGGTGGGCGATGATGACCTGTTGAGAAAATTATATGGCGTGGATGATATACCAAAAGCCATGGATGAGGTCATGGCCATATCCAAAGTGTTTGTAGAACAAGAAAAATTTGTCGATATGAACCATGTGAATGGAAAGGTTAAAGAAATGGCCAAATCCATGGAAACATCGGAGAAGTTGCAGTTACACAAGAAGCACAAGTGTCATAGCCCCGCCAACCGCACATTGCATTCCTATGCACCAACACCTCCGTCGGGTTTGATAAAGCTAGATTACAATACCCTTTCAAGCAATATCAAGCATCTAACACGGCGCAAATACCGGCAGGGAATAATCAATCTTATCCTCCCTTCCTTAAGTCCCCATCGACCATCCTAGCAACCGAAAGTGTAGCGTTCACAACCTCATGCCCCATGAAAGAAATTGCCTCATGAGATACTTCCAAACGGTGTGAATATCAAAAGGGACATGGTCATGAAACATATCAGTGTTGGAAACTCCGCCGATGAATTGCCCAATATGTTAAAATAGGAAAACTCATACACTTAGTCAAGGATGTGCAGGTGGGACCTCAGGCGCAAGAAGAGATGTTAAACCCAAGATCAACCCGAAGCGAGCCTTGGAATTGAATATGATAAGTTATATCAGGAAGACATAGGTAAAAATTAACAACATGCGAATTGAACCCTGGATGCAACAAACGTTGACCATCCCGCCATGGCGGAATGGTGTACAAATTAAGGTGCTAGTAATCATAGCTATGGTCGGCGGATATCAAACACGGCGGATATTGGTTGATACAAGCAGCTAATAAGATATGTCTTACAATTATAAACAATGTTTCGCCGAATGAACCAAGAAGATCAAGAACTGTTGGGCTTGTGGTGGCACCAGAGGTATCTCTAGAGAGTGTGTTGACCTAATTGGCCAAATTTCACTTCAAGTTACTGTTGGAGAAGGCAATTGTGCAAGGACTGTTCTGGTAACCTTTCTTGTCATACCCTCATACTCGCATCACAACATGATCATGGGCCGATTTACTTTGGGAATTCTAGACGCAATGCTACCTATGGCTTTTGGATTCTTACAATTCCTAACCCCGTGGGGGACGACTGTCGTCCATGGAGAGAAGCAACACATCACCATAGACAACAAGAAAGCAAGAACAATTCCTTCGCGATGTCCGAAAAGTGGGTGTTAACCCAAAACTTGATGGATAATGAGCACATATCACAGAGTGATCAGTTTAAGATCGAGTTTTGTGTAATAGGCAGATGGGTTTACTCGTAAACCCAATGAGTAATGAGTAATGAGTAACAAGTACTTTACCGATATGTCGTATATGACATAATTTTATAATTAATTATGAGACTGAAATTCCCAACCGACCCATGCCTAATTAAATAACTACTTAATAAGAAATTTCAAATACATTTCAGGGGTATTCACTTTTCTCCTATAGTTTAAAAACATAGTAAAAAACTTAAAAACAAATTTCAAGTTTCATATTCAAAATATACGAATATGATAAAATTTGAAAGACTTTTATTTGTCTCTTGATATGAGAGTACACATTGATAAAAGTAAAAGTTAATTACTTGAATGGTCTATATGAACTTGTCATTTTTTCACCTTTAGTCTCTACCTTTTTAAAATAACATGTTTGTTTTATATGGTTTACAAATTGGTTACTCCGATACTCTCCAACATGAATGAATGTTAATATTTCTAGTTAACTTAGTATCAAATAACTAACATGCTCTTACTATTAATAAAATATATACATAAAATACTAAAAAGAAATCAAGTGGCACCCACTTATATTTCCAAAAAAAAAAAAGACATTAAAGTTGAACATGGGACACCAATGATCTCTTGTAGAAGTGTAAACGAACCAAATGTTCAACGAACAGTTCGTGAACCATTTAACGGGAAGTTCGTTTGTTTTCGTTCGTTTGTTAAACAAACGAACACGAACAAGAAATTTCGTTCGTCTAGTTAAATGAACAAACATGAATAAAGGTCGCGTTCGTTCATTTATGTTCGTGAACGTTCGGTAACGTGTTCGTTTATATTCGATAGTTCATTAGTATTTTGTTTTTATATATTATTTAAATATTACAAGATCCCGGCAAATAAAATATTTAATAAGTGTTAGTGTCTTATATGATCTATTCATAAACGCGTGTTTGTGTTTATTTATTTCCATTTGTATTCATCAACGTTCGTTTTCGTTCGTTGTCTAACATTAACAAACAAACACAAACGAACACGAACAAGTTTATTTTCTTAACAAACAAACACGAACATAAAATCTCGTTTGGTAAGTGTTCATGAACCGTTCGTGAACACATATATTCTTTAACAAACGAACACGAACAAGGTCTCGTTCGTGTTCATTCGGTTCGTTTGGAGCCCTAATTTATTAGCCTAGTGGTTAAGGGGGAGGTGGGAAGCTTTGCTTCTTTTGGAGGTCCTAAGTTCAAGTCCAGGCAAAAGGGTTTTAATACTAACTTAGCGATACTAACTACTAACCCGATTAGTGATATCCTAACCATACACCGTTAAAAAAAAATTGAATATGGGACCCACCACCTTCTTCTTCTTCTCCATCGAACTCCACCTCCACCCCAAATTTCCCAACCCCAACTCCTCCCAGAACATCATTTCTTGCCGAAACGAGTTCACTGAGCATCATCTAACGGTCAGCCATAACGTTTGAATGCTTTCTAAACGAGTTCACCTCTTTTTGAAATCGGATTTAAGGGACGGTAACATTCAGGCATAAGTTTGAATGCTTTCGACTTGAGGTGAGACACCAAATTCAACTTAATCTGTTCATCCATAATGTTCAGTCGTATTGTTAGGATCCTTATGAGAAATTAGGGTTTAAAAGCCCTCGTCATGGCAGCAGCCTAACGTTTCTTCCGTTAGTTCCGCCGTTACCCTCCTAGTTAGATTACGAACAATAGACCTACGATCAACATCTCTTGCCGTCTAAGGTACAGTTCTTTGCGTTGCGCATTTCATTTGATCCGCAAGAACATGACATCAGCAATAGTCAACCAATTCACATCCATCATCTTCATATATGGTTAAGAATCCAAAATAATAACCGAAAAATCATTCCCGGCTTATTCATAAAAATGGGATAAAAAAGGTGTTGTAATTTTGGGTTTTTTACATAACCCATTTAAGAAACATAATCAAACTACGTGCAATGCAAAACCCATTAAAAATTGCTAATTTCATGAAGGTTTTGAGATTATTCTCTTAAAAATGGATTTTATCAAAAAAAATCTTTATCACCCAGTTCTCTGTGTCGATCCCATTTTTTATAAACAAACTAAACTGAACAGGAAGAAGTCTTTCAATTTGGGAATAAACTAAAAAAATCTTTAAAACCCATCTAAATATGAATGTCTTCCGGTAATTCTGCCCTTCAATTATATATATATATGGAACCCATTAAGTGTAACCAACTTTTAGGATAATCTTAGCCCTCTAAACTCATCAACTTTTGATTTTGACCCTTTAAACTCAAATAAAAAAACTGTAATACTGGCAGTTCTGGGAAGTTATAGGTGATTTCGGCAGTTAGAGGTGATTTTGGCTAGATCTCCGCTTCAAAACCACCCACGATCCCCCCCTACGCACCTAAATTGATGCTTATAAAGTCTCTTTTGCCTTTGAATTCGAAAGCTCTCTCAATGCATGTCATCCAGCCGGTCGTCTAGGGTTTCAAGGTAGTTTGTCTGATTTCAAATCTTCATGTTTTCCGTTCAAAATCATTTCTTCTTCATATTCATTTGTGTTCTCACTGATTGATTGATTGTTTTTTATTACGGAACTCGCCGGTATATAGTTTGATGATGGTTCAGTTCATATCTGAGAACAATTCAGAGCCAGAGTTTGAAACTTGCCGGAGAAGAGATTCCAGTGTACCTACTGGCGAGTACAAACCGTTTCCTAAACAGTGGAAGTAATCTTCGCTAATGGCTAATCAGGTTGATTTCTTTAATTAGTTTAAATTGGGTATTTTTTCTTTGAATACAAAATGTTGCGATTCTTCCTATTTTGTATTACAAGTTTTAGAAACAAAAACCGTGCTTACGGTTTCAATTTTGAGATGAATATTTCTTATAATTGTTCCTAAGGTTTTGATTTTGATTTAGTTGCTATCAATATTTGAGTTCTCTTCAAGATTCCCTCTGGATAATTTTTGTTGTGTATTGTTAGGTGATTAGTAAGAACGACGTAAGCTAATATTGAATTTGTTTATATCTTTTGGGATTTGAGTTTGCAGGTATGATTGAAGGCATAAAGACCAACACATGAATTGTGCAGCTTATACTTGTGGAATGCCGGTTTGACATTCTTTTATATGTGTTTTCTTTCTTCCCTCTTTTAACTATTCATATGGAAGATAATCGAAGATATAGTTGGTAGAAAAACTTGTGGTTTCCTAGGTTCTGTTTAACCATCTGATGTTAAATTTGTTGTGTTCTTAGATTCTTTTAGCAATTAAACTCTAGACGTGTTAAATCGATCCGTAATTATTGGTAATTTTAACACCCTTTTGACGGATAACTAATCCCAAACTCACTTGATTTGATAAATTATAAGGTCTTTTTCCAAAGGATTGTGTTGATTATGATGGTATGCTTTATGCTGCTCTAGGGGGCAGGGAAGATGCTGTTAATTTTAACATTACATCGTCTCAGTTAGCCTATTTATGTACCAATTCCAGGCCATTAGCTCGTCAACCTGTAAGTTATCTCTGCTTTCTTGACGCTTTCTGCCATGTAAGGGGTTAATACTGATATATTTTTGGGTATGGGTTGGTTATCTATTATCTCAAAATTTAGGATAGTCTATGTAAGTAATTAGGATAAAATAATAAAATGTCACTATCTGAAAAATAAATTATTGTTAAAATATTATATATTTTCAAAATATATACAGAACCTACATATTCTTACATTTGCTGGTGTAACATTATAAAGGGAATGCCACCTACATATAATCCAACAAAGTTTTGTTTAGCATCAAAAGCATAAGAGCCATCTCTTATGTAGTATGATTATGAGCCTCATAAGTGAGAGTCAAAACAGAACTAGGTCAAAGCGTATCAATTTTGGTGCAGGTCAAAACAGGTTGAATTGGGTTAGCATGACTATCATCGCTTATTTATCATACCAAATCAAAGCCATTTTGGGGGGTTTCAATCTTTTTTTTTCTCTTTTGACTTCTGTTATTACCTCTTTACCCACAACGCGGAACAATCTGATTCTAACTTTGACGATAAACTAATTTTAGGATGGTTGAGCACAATGATGTGTTAGAAGACATCAAACCAACCAATGATGAGACTGCTAATTGTCAAGTTATGCAACATACGAGCATATAGTACTTAGAAAGTAAGAAGAAATCATTAAGAGCCTGTTATACATATGGCATTATCTTCTAACTGATAAATCTTGTAGCTAGGTTTCTTTGCGACTATTGTCAAACGGTCTCCCTTCACTTCAACACTAAGTTGCTCAAATTAAATTCTTCAACACATTCATTGATTTGCTTTGGGTTACATTTCTTTAACTTTCTTCTCTTTCCTTTTTTTTTGTTTTTCTATTTCACAGTTCGTAAAGCTTGTGGACCCGAGGGCCATGGAAGTTCCAAATAGTGGGGGTTCTTCATACGTGTGTGGATGTTTACAAGAAACCATAAAGACAACTTGATCTAATAATTTGAAGTTTCTTGCAGGTGAACATGCTCGAGGTGGTGCATGCTAATCTTCTAAAAATCATTTCTTTTAAGCGGATCTTCTAATAATCGTCAGTTCGTCACTTAGTGGGTAACTTGTGTTTTACCTGGTCAAATTAGTTTGCATGGTCTACTTTTCCTTTGTTGAAATATTATATTTTTCTAAAGATATACAGGACGTGTGAATTGTTTTAAAAATAATCATTTACGAAAAATGGTTCCTCAAGGCAACCTAACATGTACAAAAAAAGATAATAGTTTCACCCGTTAACTGCCAATGATCTCTAGATCAAGTGGTGGAAGGCTTGCATTTCTCTTGAGAGATGCAAGTTCAACTCCCACTTGGTGCAGAGTGAGGTATTGGTGGGCAATGATAGGAGACCCAGGGAACCCTGGGTTCGATCCTTGAACCAAACGGGTTTTTACCGGTAATTTCACCGTCATGCCTACGGGCGGGTGGGTTACCGGGTTTTCCCCAGAACTGGTGGTGGACTTGGGTTACTTTCGGAGTACTGCGTTTGGTCCAGTGGGTGCCCCGAGAATGCTCGGTATTGATTCTGTTGGCCGTTAAAAAAAAAGTTTCACCCGTTAACTAACCCGAGTGACCCACTCAATGTTAATATTTTTATTTGAATCCTAGATTTAATTTAAAAAAAAATATTTTCTAGATTTTACTGTTCTTGGAAATGATTCAGTGGGCTAATGACTTTTTCATGTTTAAAACATAATATTGTTTTAGCTAATGCCTTTATCATGTTAAAATGCAATTGCATTCCATAGGAGGCAAAATCTCAGTTTTGCGGAAGCAACCGTGACTATGACGAATGTGGTCATTTAACATGGGAGTTGACTTTATTTTCAAACGACAGATATGGACATTTAACATGGGAGTGGACAAAAGGGATATGTTGCTACTTGCATCCAATTTTATTTGCAATTCTCTATTTCCATTTTACGTCTTGAATCTTGATGCTCCATCCTTCATGGTAAGTAGAGGTGGCAAAATGGGTGGAATGGGAGGATTGAGTACGTTTCAAAAGCAAATTTTTAGTACCGGACGTCAGGTTGGGTTGACCCACACACTTTTTTTTCTTTTTTAAGTTATTTCAAGTCATATGTTAATATGCTAAACATGACTACAATACTGCTTTTTCAATGGGTATGATAACAATTGATACTTAACATTAAAAAGGTAATTGCTAAACATAGCTTTATTTAAATATATGGATCATTATTTTGATAATGGTGTTTGTATAATATCCATACTATAACAATTTATGAAATCTGAGAAAAAGGACAAAAAGTTGTTGATGGGTCAATGTGATCCGACCCACTAAATATACCATGTTTGACCATTTACTTGACTCGCTCATATTTTGGCTACACTCAACATAACTTATTTCTTAAAGTTTTGATTGTGTGAGTCGAACGGTTTAGAAGTCTCACATAGGACACTCAAAATTGTTTGTTTCGAACAGTTTAGAAGTGTCATATTATTATTTGGCGAAGGCAATGAAAGCAACTTATGTGATCAATTAGAAGCAACCTGTGTGACCAATTAGAAGAAAGTGAAGGACAAACTATTGGTGATCGATTTAATGTATACGCAGTAATGATTGAAGCAAAGTAGGTATCGATTGTTTCAATTTTAAACTTGAATTGGAATTGTTTTGTAATAATAATAATAATAATATTCTCCTTACCTTTTAGGTGAATTAGTTTTGAAACTGGGCCAATTATGTGCATCCTTAGGCTCATTTTTCAACAGGTCAGCATGGATAAATACTCGAGACCGACCCAAAACCAGTTTTATCAGGATATTAAGGCTGAAGACCGGCATGCTATGTTAGAGTCGGTCCGGTCTCAGGAATGAAGGTTTGTTGTGGTTGATTCAGTTATTTTAATTTGTTTTCAATAACTTTGACCATCTACTATGGTTTGAACCAAAAGTATAGAACTAATCATAACCATTATCAGAACATGTTCACATGTGACTGACATCGCCACAAAATTGAGCAAATCACAAAATTTACCAAGACTGTTGCACTTTTTTCAACTTCGGTTGTTTCTTTTCCTCTTTTATCGTACACATCTTCCTCTAAAAGTAATTATATACTTGCTTTAAAATTAAACCAACATATTCATTTCTTGTGTTCGCATTTTTAGAGGCCCCTGCCTTTGTTATCTTCCAGGTGCTCTTGTGCTTCAAATGATAATCATACAGTCGTAGAGCCATTGATCGCCCTAGAAATGGCCAACATTGGTGAATGTAGGGAAGTGTCAATATCTCTCTTCTTTTAAAAAAACCCTCAATTGACTGTGTGAGTTTAGGGAACTATGTCGGCTTGTGATGGTCATGTCGTTGTTCTTGGTTATGTTTAATTCCAAAAGAATGTATATGTACATTAACGGCCCAGGTGGTGATGTGAGTTCTTAACTTCTTTCTCACCATAATAGTCACGTTGGAGGATGTAGAAAATTCTTTTTAAAATGTTATGTTCCTTTTGAAGCTTACTCCAAGCATGGCTATTTATGACACGATGCAAAGCTTGCAAAGTCCGATTGGCACCCACTCTGTGGGTTATGCTTATAATCTTGCTGGCTTTCTTCTTGCAGCTGGAGAAAAGGTAATTTCGTTTTCATTTTCGACAACAACATTGTATATAGATGGTTGTACTGTACAATTACCAATGCGCTGTTTGGATTGAGTTTTTATCTATGTTCTTAACTATCTTGGAATATTAAAGGGTCAACGATTTGCAATGCCTCTTTCGAGAGTTGCTTTATAGTCGCCAGCTGGAGCTGCTCGTGGTCAGGTTGGAACATATCATCCTGTCAAGAAAGTTTTGCCGTCAATACATAACAATTAACGTATGCTCAACTTTTGTATTTTTTTCTACCAAATGATGTGGTACAGGCTGATGATATTCAAAATGAAGCGAACGAGCTTTTAAGGATCAGAGATTATCTTTTCAAGGAGTTGGCTGAAAAGACAGGTCAACCCGTGGAGCAGGTATGCTATAAATTTCTTTCACTAAAACATTTTAAGTGCGTATATGTTTTACTGTTCATAATCACAACAAAATTCGCTTTATCCAAACACTAAAAACTTATTATTACGACTTCAAGTCGCTATAATCAAATTATTAGTTCATGTTTCACAATATCTTTGGCTTGACCTTATCCCATTAACCGTAATGTGCAGGTTCACAAGGATTTAAGCCGGATTAAACGGTTCAATGCTCAGGAAGCTTTGGATTATGGACTCATTGACCGAATCGTTAGACCTCCTCGTATAAAAGTTGATGCACCACGGAAAGAAGCAGGTACAGGTCTTGGTTAACATACCTGGCATTGTACCCATTTCAAAACTTTTTTTTAATTATTTGTAAACATTGAAAGTATTATGAAACTGTCAACAACTTTATTTAAGCATGAATAGAACAGAACATCAAGTTTCTTTGTTACACTTTATTTAGTAAAACAAATAACCGAATCAACGGTAAAAGGTTACATAAAAAGGAACATCACTGAGTGACAAACGTCTAATCCCGTTATCATCTGAAAATATTCCAACATCCTTGAAGAAAAGGAGAAGTAATCACAAACACCCTCAATATAGATATCTTTGTTTGTTACGCTGTTAGCGTAACCCGTCCACCGGACGGGTATTAAACTAGTTATGGTGGTGGTCATGGTGGAGAAGTGGTGACGATAATGGTAGGGCTCACTTGAATACTTAAGTTAAATGATTAATTAAAAGTTTTTAGATGTTTTAATTTAGTAAGGGTGATTTAGTCTTTTCATATCAATTTGATTAAAAAAACTAACATTCATTTAGCATAGGGACTATTCGAATAACAAACGATCAAACCATAAGAATCATATATGTAATTTTAAAAAGTTAAGGACCATCAGGGCATAGTTATCAATTGCGACCATTGCGGACGCAATAGCGAATAGAGATGCGAATAGGTAGATGAGCGCTAAGTTGCTGTAGCGCCTGAAAAGCGGGAAAATAGCGTCATTGTAGCAGGATTCCGACCACGAATTCCGGCTCCGGTGCTGTAATTTCTGCCGGAAACCTACCGGAAGTCAGGAAGAAGAAGAGAAGAAGAATAAGAGCGGCTGCAGTTTCAAGTCAGGAAGAAGAAGAGAAGAAGAATAAGAGCGGCGCTTTTTAGGGTTAAATAATCTTATGGATTTTAACCTTTAACCCCTCTATCTTTTCACTAGTTAACATATAGTCCCTAAAACTTGTAAAAAATTACATAAAAGTGTAAAAAAACTTTGTGTATTTTAACATTTAACCCCCTCTATCATCACTAATTTACATTTGATCCTTAAACTTCAAAATCTATACATAAAAAGTATAAAATTAACATTATATATATATATATAAAAAATTACAATTAGCTATTTTTTATTTCTTAAATTTTTAACTACCTTATCGCTAAACACAAAATAGCGGGCGCTATTTCGTCGCTATCGCTACGTAGCATATAGGTATCTCGTCGCTATTCGCTATCGATAACTATGCATCAGGGAAATTACTCTAAAACTAAAACTAAAACACATACTATATTATGGGATCATCGCTGATGCGAAATAAAACTAGTTTTTAAATTTTAAATAGGAACGGAGCCCCAAAACGCAACCGAAACTGGTATACATAGAAACCACTACAATTTGTAGGGTCCAAACCACTTTATAATCCCTCCTTTTGAAACCTGTTAAACACGAATTGAATTGGATACAAAACTGGTCAACACTACTAAAAACCGGTCAAAACGGCCAAACAAACCGACAAAACCCAAAGCATTTGAAACTCGACCCGATTTTGACTTTTCATTAACAGTGAACGGGTTTGAGCTCTGGTTATTATGTGTTTTGTTTATTATTTTTTTTTGTTTGCATTGTTGTTTAAAGGTGAATTAGTTGTTACAAGTAGCACAAAAAATGCCAATCTACAATGACAGAAAGTTGTTCTGATGGAGTCTCTTAGCAATATTTGCAGACAAATAGTAATATGTGAGTATTAAGCATTGGTCGCAGGGAGGGTCCTTTTAAGTGGATGACTCGTCGGGCTGTCGGAGGGGTTCTATCAGAGTTTGCAAAATGGCTGGGTTGAATAACGGGCCAAATTGTATGGGTCTAAGTGGATCCGGTTAACCCATAACATGTTTTGTGAATGATTGTGTGGGTGTAGCAGGGCTATGACGGTTGAGTGTCAGCTTACAAGGAGCTTAGAGTAACAATTTTTGAATGGTTATAATTTCTCTAAGGTGCTTACAAACTATATTTTCTTCATTATTGCTAAATTTTTTATTTCTTGTTGATGAACATTCGCAACCTAGATCTTATGCTTAGATATCTCATATCTGAACTGGCCAATAACATGAGGACCTGATGGACTTTAGCCGAGACACTAAATTTGGCCCTGTTGGTAAAATATTAATTTGACCCATTTTATGCTTGTTTTTCTACTCTTCTTTGTTTCTATCATTATCTTTTATTTTATGTTGTTACTTTTTTGTTTGATTTTTTGGGGTTTTAAGGAGTAGAGTGTTGACGAAATGCGTCAAAGATATTGTTCATTTTTTGGTCTGTTAACATTCGTGATTAATGGGTACGTAGATTGGTTAACTTACTCATTGATAAGTTTATTATATTGTTTAATTGTGTAGGTTCACAAATGCTATAGCTTTCTACTAAATACAAACGTGACCCAAAGAAGCCGGAGGAACTAGGGTGTGTCTTGACCAGTTTAGTTCCTGGGGATACCATTGTCATTGCAAAAGCATTTTCTCACATGCTTAATTTAGCCAATCTGGCTGAAGATGTTCATATTGCTTACTGTAGAAGGATCCAACAGAAGAATGGTGAGTTTGTTGATGAGGCTAATGCAACAACCGAATCAGATATTGAAGAAACTCATAAGAAACTTCTGCGTAAGCTTCCCTGAAGAGGTTTTTGATGCACTAAAAATCGAACGGTTGACTTGGTCTTGACTGCGCATCTAACTCAATTGGTCCCATAAGGTCTTAATCTTGTAATCTGCATATGCATCTGTTTTTGATCAAATAGTCAATTTCAAAATTGGTCCTTTATCTTCTTAGGATCCGGAATTGTCAAGCGGGTTGAAAGACATGTAATCTAATTGTAAAGAATACCTCTCAAATCGTTTTATTCAAATGTCGAGATTATATTTGTAATCATAATTGTTTTTGCATAATCAATACAGTAATTAATAATAAAAAAAAAACTTAGTGGACAAAAATCCTTTGCTGCTCAACCCAACCCAACTAGAAAAGACTCATTTCAAGCCAAGAACGTCTTTATTCATATATTGTTGAACAAGTAAGTAACGGATAAAATAAAATGGTTATTTGAAGTAAGTAGTATCTAAATGAGTATTTAGTATTATAGGCGACCGCTTAGTAACAACAACAACAACAACAACAAAACAACACCACCACCAACACCAGTAACAATATAACAATAATAATATATCATATTTGACCTTACTCCATTTTTTAATGAAACATAGGTCAAAACCAATACATTTCAAAAGTTATAATAGAAAAACGAGTTAAACAACTGAATTAATTATAAGATATATACTATAATAAAATCAAAACTCATGATTTGAAGGATTGCGTGAGCAAGCAAGCAGCATAAAACCTGCACACTTTGATCTCACATTGGATCAAGAATGAAATCAAGTAGCTCTCACCTCTTTATAAATAGAAGCACATAGTTAGAATTTAGAATATCACCTTTCTTGGGAACACTCTAGTTTAAGTGAATTACAAGCCTACAATACCTTATTTTGTGTTGTTAGTAGTGGTTTTTTGGAGCAAGAGTATAGAGACATATCGTAGATAGTTTTCAGGTATGTTCCCATTTAAGTTTATGTCTGGTTAATTATTATTTATCACTAGTAATATTAGTAGTATTACTAGTAGTGCTAGTATTATTATTTTTAGATATTAGGGTTATTATTAGGGTGGGTATGGGGTACTCTTGCCTTAGTTAGGCATGGACTGATCAACCATGTAAAATTAAGGCATGGTTAACCAATATCAAGTTACCATGATAATGACTAGTTAATGTTAGGACCCTGAGATATTACCCAATCGTACTAGCAACTGTTAAGTGATTTGTAAATTGCACGGTGGCCCTTGGCCCAAAATATCACAACCTATCTTGAATGCATGTCAATAGTGATTTGTAAACTGTATAACATAAGCTCACCAACATAGAGTTGACATCATTTTGAGTATACAACTCACAGGTAATCAGGTAATCAATTTAGGATAAAGGAAAGACAAGTGAGACCTGAAGACTTATAAGTTCCAAGATGCTGAATATTGTAAATAAATAATGTGTTTTACTCAGATTATTATGTGTTTTAAAGAAAGTTTAGTTTGCTTCTGCTATAAGTGTACCAATTGTACATAATCACCCGAGTTACAGGTGGGGTGTTACAAATCCCTACCTACATGAACTGGCTCATATCTAATGTAGCATACTTGTTGAAAATGGTATTATTGTTGGTATGGTTATGGGTAATAATATCAACATGGCTCCAGCCATTGCAAAGGAATGCAGCATTAGAACTGAAACTAGTGTTGCCATTGAAGGCCCATCTTTTTGAAGCAGCAGCACATCGGTAGAACATACTTTATTAGCACCAAATATTTAGGTAGAATTTTATCATATCACACATTCATATCGAGAGATACTGATTTTGGCTCTTTTACTTATAAATGGGTTTATTAACATGTTAAATGGGTCGAACGGGTTGAAATCAGCCCAGAATCATCATTCTACTGATTTTGATGAAAATAAGCAACACAAAAGAAATATAACTTTAGTACTTTTTATGCCCGGCATAATGTTATTAAAACCGGGCAGTTTGTGTACAATTCTTGGTACAAATTTTATGTTTTAAAACTGAACAAATCGATAAATTTGATATGGTATTCAATGGTTACAACAGGAATGGAGTTACCTAAGAGGAGGGCTAATGACACTTGATCGTGACTATGGATGGATTAACAACATCCATTATGATATAGGAACCCATGTCATACATCATCTTTGCCCTCAAATTCTACACTATAACTTAGTAGAGGCGGTATGTATTCTTTGATATAAAATATTCACTAAACATAGGTTTAAGTTCTCAAATTATAAATCAATTTTAATCGAATGGTAACGATCCCAAATTCTGATAATGCAGACTGAAGCCCCGAAGCCAGTGCTTGGTAAATAATATAGAGAGCCAAAGAAATCATGGCCACTTTCATTCCATTTACTAAAAAGTTGAGTAGTATGAAAAATGATCATCATGTGAGTGATGAAGGGATGTTTATTATCAAATGGACCCGAAGCTCACCCGAGGCTCAAAATAGAAAGCTCGTCGAATCAAGAAAATAATGGATGCTAAATAGCCTATTGAACCCATTTTTTGACAAAAAAAAAAAAAAAATTAGTTCAATAATTAGTTATGTTATATTTTGGGTTATATTGTAACATGGGTAGCAAATATTTGTATTTTAATATAAACAAAGAAATAGTTATAGATTTTAATGTCCATATATATCACTGTCATGATACCGACAAGAATTCTATTTTTTCAAACATATGTACATATGAGATCGACTCAACCAAACCATGTGAACAATGCATTAGATCCTTCGAGAAAAAGACGTATGATAAAAAAAGGTACAATGTCATTTAACAAAATCTAACACGAGTAATTTACCGCTCACAATATACACATGGGTGAGGGGTCCAACTAAGTTGAGGTAGCAAAATGAACAATTGGGTGATAAATGAGGGTCAAATGATTGCTAATACTAGGGGTGTGCAAATAACCGAATTAACCGACCTATAACCGAATTAACGGACAAAACCGAAACAAAAAAAACGAATCAAATTAAAAACCAGTGGGTCGGTTAATGTTTTTTCTGAAAACCGAAAGTAGCGTGTCAGTTATGTTTATCAATGTTTCCGTACCAACCATAACCGAACTGAACCGACGTGTCGTAAAATATTTGTCGGGGACTTTTCACCATTTTTTTGATATTTGATGTTTTTGGTTGAACGTTTTAAGTAGTTATGGATTATTTCATATCGTTTGGGTTGATTGTTTATATGAATTTATGAAATATATCATATCACTTGGTTTGAATATTCGGTAACAATCGGTAATATTATAGATTATATATATTTTTAATACTATGTAATATGCTAACATACAGAAATATGTAATAACAATTTATTCCGTGTTAAAAAAATTGAGCTCTTTTTAGCTCGGCCTAAATTAATGGTTAATAACCTATAACCGACCAGTTACAACTTTCAAAACCAATTAACCAAAACTACCATAACCGATCGCTATGATCATGGTTATCCATTAATCGACATCGTAATTATAGTTATGGATTTAGGCTAAAACCGACTCACATACACCCTTAGCTAATACCAAACTAAATTAGGTTGACTAACTGATGCACGTTAAGTCATTGCTATTATTACAATCTAAATTATTACAAATACATTCTAAGAACCTAACCAATTTGATATCGTTTCAAAGAACATAACTATTAAACGCATAACAAACATGTATCATTATTAAATTATTAAAACACTAAACCTAGTTCATGCCATGCATTATTATAAGAAAATTGATCCTAAATTCAAACATAATCATATATAGTAATCAATGCTAAAACGGTTTTTTATTATTCTTCAACATGTTATCATTCTTTAATTTATGTGAAGCTAACTATGACATCTGTTTATTATCTTCCGGATAGATTAAATAAAAGTTGTTTTATTGTTTTTTGTTTTTTTTTTTTTTTTTTTTTTTTTTTTTTGAAAGGAAAACTTCAATCACACACAAAGCCACAAGGGCTCCTCAAAGCAAGGACCCCCCGGCAAAAACGACATTGCATCACGTCCATAGGATATTTACACCAAACATTCTAATCAATACCTTTCGAACTAGACCTATGACGAATCCACAAAAACGCCGTAGATTTGACAATTTCCACCACCTCGACCGGTTTACGAGAGTTGCCCTTGAAATTTCTAGCATTACGTTCATTCCATATCGATCACATTGTGGTGTAGATAATGCCTCTAAGAATGTATTTCTCCTTCTTCGTCTTCGTTTGAGTACCCGTCATCTTCAAAAGATCTTTCACTTCAAAAGCATAGATGGGACTTAAACGACACCACGATCCCACTCGCGCCCAAATTTCATCCGAGAACACATAACCTGTGAACAAATGTGTCGTAGTTTCCAAATCCTCATTACATATGGCACACGATCCATCATTAAAAGCAACCCCACGTTTAAGAAGCTCCGCCCGTGTTGGGTGTCGATTAATGTCTGCCCTCCACACCAAAATTTTGCACTTCAATGGCGTCCACACCGCCCGTGTGTGTTTTTGTATTACAGATGAAAATTAACTATAATGCAATTATCAAATTTTGTGTATTACAAATGAAAATTAACTATAATAAAATTATCAAACTTTGTGAATAGTGATTTTAGCTTTTGATTTTTTTTTGTCTTTCTTAAGTTTTTGTTTTTTTCTTTTTGTCTATTTTTGAGTTTTTGTTTTTAGTTATACTTTTATCGTTTGGCTTTCAGCATTGACAATTACAATCCTTAACTTTCTAAAGACTTTGTAAACGAGTTTTACTAGTTTATTTTTATGTAAATGTTAGTATAAATTGAAGTTGAATTACGTTTCGATGTAATTTTTTTCCTAAAAATGAGTTAGGTCAAATATAATATATATGTTCTTATGTTTATTATACGTTTTTAGTTGGTTTACTTTTCGATGTAATTTTTCTTCGGAAATATATTGGGTCAAATATAATGAGTTTACGTGCTTATTTTTATATACGTTTTCAGTTGTTTTACGTCTTGACGTTAATTAGAATTAACAAGTTGTGTGAATAGTGGTTTCATCCTATTGGCTTTTTTTAGTTTTTTTTTACTTTAATACTTTCTTTTTACTTTTCTTTAAGTTTAATGTTTTAATTTATTAAAACTATATTTAAGATGACGTTTACATTTCCATTCATAATTAAGTTAAAAACAGCCTGTTCGGCTATCCAATTTAAATTTATTTTTATGGTTTTCGGTCGATGTAAATATGTACCAATATTCTTTTGAACATATTTCTTTGGGTTGCTATACTGAACCAAAAAAGATATTGACCGAAACCCTACAGCGTGGCTTGTGTAATTTTATTTTATTTTACTATATATAATCATCAACTTTTATGAATAGTGTTTATGATTTTTTTTTTTTTTAATTTTTTGTTTTAATCAGATACCTTATACTATAAATAATATTCGTTTTTAACCCTATACCTTCTAAGAGTTGCCAAATGGTAACTTTGACTTTTTATTAAGTTTATAGTAGACACATTATACTATAAATAATATATTGTTTAACCCTGTAGTTTTATTTTTTCCTTATAACTTTCGTTTGTTCTTTTATATAAGGATTATTGGATTTTATCCCTCTCAACTATTGGGTATTGGCCGTTGCCACCCTCAACTATCACTTTGACTCCCACCACTACCAACTTAACACTTTGTGTGTTGTGTCAACCCGCAGGTGAACATTTCTTAGTGTTTAACTAGTGTTATTGGTGATATTAGGCTAGCATTTTGTGAATTATTAATGACTACAGATGCATCTGCTTCTAAAAGACAAAAGGGGAGCAAAAAACCACTCAACCTGAGTGACAGAACACACAAAGTGTTAAGTTGGGAGTGGTGGGAGCCGAAGTGATAGTTGGGAGTGACAAAAGCCTATACCTAATAGTTAAGGGTGATAAAATCCAATAACCCTTTATATAAAGACTAAATACGCGATCGCGTTAATTTTTTTCTTCGCTTCAATTGTTAAATGTTTAGATTATTGTCAGAGTCTTTTAGAACTTTCGGTTATTTGATTTTATCACCCCAACTATTGGCTATTCGCCGCTGCCACACTCAACTATCATTTTGACGTCCGTCACCCCTAACTTAACTTAGTGTGTTCTGTCACCATGTCGTTAACTAATCACTAATTTTTGATCTTGTTACTATACTTTTGGGGTGTCCTAAGATTCTTAAAACCTTCCTAAGATCCCTATGACTCCCCCAAAAGTATAGTACCAAGATCAAAAGTTAGTGATCAGTTAACGACGTGGTGACAAAACACACTAAGTGTTAAGTTGGGGGTGACGGGCGTCAAAGTGATAGTTGGGGGTGGCAGCGGTAAATAGCCAATAGTTAGGGGTGATAAAATCCAATAACCCTAAAACTTTTCATCTATAATATATATTAGAGAAATAATTTGGATTTTCTCTTTTGTTGTTTATTGTACCGATATCGTAATGAAACGAACAGACACCAATCGAATCCCCCGCTGCGTAGCACGGGAATTTGCTAGTTACATCTAAATAGAAGGTAAACGGACAACAAGCTACGTCACTACATCATTTTGAATAGCAAAATTTTAAAAACATACAGATGAACCTTCTATCTACACTATTCCCCTCCATTGATCTTGCTTATACATAAGACAAGTACTCAGGCCTCTCATCAGAAGCACTATCGAATACGGGTATATCATTTATATTTACCTAAGGACACAAAGGTAATTTTACCATTCAGCAAGGTTTATGTCATAGATAGACTACACCGATGTTACGAAAAGAAAACTAACAAACGTACTATGCAATGTATATCGCGTTGTAAATTGTCGCCACCGCATCGCCCAGGTTTCTTATTGGTTTATATATAATCTAGTTTTTTTAACTAGAGCATTACTTTATTTTTTATTTTAATCTCGAACTAGTTTGTTCATTTTACATGACTTAGCTAGAAAACTTAATGACTTTAGTTGGTATGGACCATGAATGTTATGAAAATTCAACCACAGGATCACCCATAAACATTTGGTCCATTTGTGACATCTGTGCAAAATACAAGGACAATCCGTGTCATTAACTCTAGATAAAAATAGTTAATTTTTTAAACCACAAGGAAGGATATGATAAAAAAGAATTTGCCTTGCTAATAATGTTGAAAAAGTCGCTAAGTGCTCCCTACTTGGTCAACTGAGGAGTTGCGAGTACTTGGCCTAGGCGGGGAATACTCGGGCATGGTAATTATTAAAGAAAATTAATTATTGGGATTCATATGTTTAGAATTCATATGAAATCTACAAATAAAATAAATTTTTCCATGAAAATTCACCCTCATTTACGGAAATTGAATCCTGAATTTAAGATATCACCCAAGTTTGACCAAGGCATGCCTGAATTTAACCGAGTTTGGCCGAATCCTCCTGACTCCGCCGAGTAATGCCTGGTTTTAAACTTTGACCAGTTGACGATTTCTTCCAATTCTGCCGAGTCATGCCCGAGTTTGATCGAGTCCGATTCCAGATTACAAAGTTGGTGAAAGTCGTTACAGAGGACCTCCGATTCCTAATTCCAAGCCGATTCCAAGGCTGAGTCGGCCGAGTATTTGTTGGATCTGAGAGTGTCTAGTGTGTGTTTTTCTGATAAAACAGTTTTAAAAATTAGAAATTCAATCAAACAAGTATAAACAAAAATATCAATCTAACACAACTGGATTTAACTGGATTTTGGAATGATTGCAAAATTAATTTCATATTGAATTCATCAGAATGTAATACAATCACATTCCACTCACCATTGTTAACCACATTCTCAAGCAATGCATCTATGTCTTCTATTTTCATTTCGTTTACATTTCCTTTATTACATTATATGTTGCACGTTTCCTTTACAGTAACTTGCGAGTGGTTAGTTAGTGGTCCATGTTCATGTCAAATTTACCATTGTTGTATTTAAATAGTGTAGAGAGTTAATGAATGGAAATGAGAGAATTGTTGCAAAAAGTCTAGTCTTCTTCATGTTTTTCTTCTTTGGAGCTTAACCCATTTTACGGGTCTATTGGTAGACTGATCATTTTGAATCGGTCTATAACATCGAACATCAAGGGATATCGTGGGTAATCTGCCGGTAATAGTAGTTTTGACTAAAATCCCTCAAAAGAGACGTGTCTATATTTTATATAACGTTTTCACATGATTAAATACATTCAAGGTGACAAATAATTTCTCTTTGATTGGAAAATCCCTAGAAAAAAGTCTCCACAACATTTAATATCTATTTTTTTTTTCAGTTTCTTTATAACCTTTTTCTTATGATTAACTTCTTAGTATGTTAAATATTTTTTTTTAGTAATTTAACATTGGTAAGACTATTGTTATTATTAGAAACTCGGAGTGCGTGTCAAAACAGTAACCAAAAATAGTAAGGCGATTTGGTGTGGGAGGAGGGTAATCTTCAAAGGATGTTCCGCCACGTAGGATAGGTGTGAGAATTGGGACAAAGGGGATGGAACCAGAGAAATGGAGGATGGACCTGAGATATATATAGATAGGGTAGGGATTGTTGAAAAATAATTTAATCAAACAATTAATTTATTAATTACCGAGTTATCAGCCAAACCAGTTTGTTCCAACTTGAGCAAACTGATTAAAGAAAGGTAGAAGGAGACTGTCCCGTTGTCGGACGAATTTAAAGAACAAGTAAATTAAAACCAACCTGGCGAGTGAGAACGAAGATCCTTGAACAAAAGCCTTGAACTGCACGGAAAAACTCCTGTCCTTAAAGGATTTTACGCGCTCGTATTGCTGTGAGCTGCAGCGTAAATTCCCAGGATTTAATGCAGAACTGATCTGGTATTCCAACAGCAATGGAAACCAGAAAACGCAGAAGCTGGAACGAAAACAGAATCACACAATAGAGAGAGAGATAGCTGCGAATTTTGGTGTAAATAAATGGGTAGCAGGAAGCCTTTATTTATAGGTGTGGGTTATACCTGGGAATGAGAAAAATAGGGAGTGATATATCAATCCTATACGAATTCGAAATACTGTATACATATCCTATACGAATTCGAAAACTGGATAATTATCATTATACGAATTCGATTTTCTATAGGATAACCCCCACTGTTTTCGAATCCATCTCTATCTCCTTCTTATCTCATCTCATTCGGTTTACAGATCTGACCCACCTGAAACCGAACCTTAGCTAAAAATAAAAGCTCCTCAGCTCCTAGCGACGATGCGTTGCGAAGTGCAAAGTGCGCCTCAAACGCGCCCATTCGCGCCTCAAACGCGACCATTCGCGAGCTCGCGGCTCGGCTCGGCTCGGCGCGCGTGTGGGCTTCACCCACTTCTCAACCCATTTATCACTATGGAGGCCCATAAGGGGTAATCCCTTATAAACCACTCAAACTTCACTCACTCCACCAATGTGGGATGGAGGAAACATACCAACTTGTATGTTCCTCTTTAATATTATCTTTAATATTTCCAACAATCCCCCACCAAGTTGGAATGTTTCCTTTCACTTAGACTAATGATGTCACTAGGTGTCACGGAGATTAAACCCAGTTTATGTTGATAAACAAGAAGAGACAGATTAGATGGTGTCCTATGGAATTAAACCATTAACCTGATAGCCCCCTTCGGTTTACCCCCACACATCACCAGCTGACTTTGCGTTCTCACTGAGCGCGAATATGGCTGTGCGCTATAAATCCTTTTCATGACCCTTTAGAAGATAAACCACTAATCTTCACTCGAGGCGGCACCACCCCTAGATCATATAGGCAAAGTTTTACATCATCCACGTTGCTTGGATGCCTCCAAAACTTTGTTAAGAGCATAAGCTCACCCTTGTTCTCGGCAACGACGTACTATCATACCTCACATGGATCTATCAAATTTGATAGTACCTTCTATCGTTAAGTGACTTCGTTGTTACCCATTAAACTTGAGAAATAGGAGCACTAAGTTCAAGTTGGGTTTCCATCACTAACGATTCTATTGTGGTTTTAGACCCATGTCTCTCGCGGTATTCACAACCAAATCTCTCGTCAGAGGTTTAGTAAATGGATCTGCCAAGTTCTTACTTGTCTTGACATAGACAACCTTGATGGTACCACTTTCAAGCAGTTGTCTCACATAATTGTGCCGAAGACCTATGTGTCTTGATCCCCCATTATACACTGCGTTGTATACTTTAGATAGTGTGGCCTCACTATCACAATACATGGGAATAGACGGCATTGGAACATCCCACAGACGGATGTCAGTAAGTAGATCTCTAATCCACTCTGCTTCCTTACCAGCCGCAGCTAGCGCTATGAGCTCAACTTCCATAGTCGAGTGGGCAATACACGTCTGTTTCTTGCTCGCCCAAGAAACTGCTCCTCCTGCTAGAGTGAAAATCCACCCACTTGTAGATTTTGAATCATTTGTGCGATCAATCCAGCTTGCATCAGAATAACCTTCAAGTATTCTGGAAGAAGACGTGTATGTCAGTTCTAAGTTACTGGTCCTTTTCAGGTATCCAAGTACTCTACCCACTGCCTTCCAGTGTTCTGTCCCTGGATTAACAGTATACTGACTCAGTTTGCTTACAGCAAAAGCAATATCAGGACGAGTGCAATGCGTTGCATACATCATACTTCCAATAGCACTCGCATACTCTAGTTGAGCCACTGCTCTTCCAGAGTTCACATTAAGTTTCACACTTGGATCAAATGGAGTATTAAACTCTTTAATATTTAAGTGTTGAAACTTAGTCAGAATTTTCTCTATGTAATGAGATTGACTAAGAGAAATCTGACTTCCAGTTCTCTTCACCTTGATCCCAAGAATGGTATCAACTTCTCCTAGATCTTTCATCTTAAAGTTCAAGGACAAATATTTCTTTGTTTCAGAAATACCTTCAAGGTGAGTGCTAATGATCAACATATCATCAACATAAAGACAAATCACGACTGTATAACCAGGTTCGCATTTAGTATAAATACATCTGTCAGCACTGTTGTGTCGAAACCCGAAAGCAGTCACAGTGGTGTCAAATCTCTCATGCCACTGTTTAGGAGCTTGCTTCAAACCATACAGAGATTTAATAAGTCTACACACTTTGTTCTCTTGTCCAGGCATCACAAACCCTTCTGGTTGCTCCAAATAAATCTCCTCATTTAGATACCCATTTAGAAATGCTGTCTTTACATCCATTTGATGGATGTACAGCCCTTTCAAAGCAGACACCGCTATTAGAGTTCTAATAGAACCTATTCTAGCCACAGGTGCATAGGTATCAAAATAGTCGACCCCTTCTCTCTGCCTATACCCTTTAGCGACTAATCTCGCTTTATAGGCAGAGATGGATCCATCTGGATGATACTTCCTTTTGAAAATCCATTTGGATCCAATAGGTTTCTTTCCCTTGGGTAGATCAGCTAACTCCCAAGTTCCATTTCTCATAATGGAATCCATTTCATCATTGACTGCCTCCTTCCACAAAGGAGCATCTCTTGATGACATTGCCTCGTTGAAAGTTTTAGGATCATCATCCAAATTTACAGCAAAAATGACCTCTCTCGTCACTTTCTTTTGAGTTCCTTCAACCAGGTAAGAAAAGAAATCATCTCCATAACTTTTCTCTTTTCTAACTCTAGTACTTTTCCTTGGTTCTTCAACTATTGGTGAGGGTTGAACCCTTTTCTCAGAAGTACTAGAAGTTGTGGTGCCATTTGAGTTTTCATCATCTCTAGAAAACTTGTTCTCAAAGAATTCCACATCTCTGGATTCTACAACTATACCTGATTCGTCATCCAACAATCGGTAAGATTTACTATGCGAAGCATATCCAATGAATACACTCTTGAAAGCTCGTTCTCCCAATTTGAGTGTCTTTGGATCAGGTACGCGATAGTAAGCAAGACAACCCCAAACCCTCAAATGCTCTAGGTTTGGTTTTCTTCCTTTCCATAACTCATATGGACTCGTAGGTATCACACGACTAGTGATCCTATTATGAACATAACATGCGGTTAACACAGCTTCCCCCCACATATTACGAGGTAGACCTGATTGGTTTAACATACAGTTAGCCATCTCTACCAAGGTTCGGTTCTTTCTCTCAGCCAAACCATTTTGTTGGGGAGTATATGGTGCAGTTCTCTCATGTATGATGCCTTCTTCTTCGCAGAATGCATCAAACTTTCGGTTAAAGTATTCTCCGCCTCTGTCCGAGCGAAGAATTTTAATGCGTTTCTCCTTTTGTTTTTCAACCTCAGCCTTATATATTTTGAATGCCTCAAAAGCTTCGTCTTTTGAATGCAACAAATAAACATATAAGTATCGGCTCGAGTCGTCACAGAAAGTGATAAAGTATCTCTTACCCCCACGAGTAAGAACTCCATTCAGTTCACAAATATCTGAATGAATTAGTTCTAGTAGTGAAGTATTGCGTTTATGAACACTTGGAAAAGGTTTCTTTGTGAATTTTGATTTAACACAAGTTTTGCATTTTTCAAAGTCTTTATCATTTAATTTTAATAAACCTTTAGTTTGCATTTTTTCAATGTTTTTAATATTTGTATGAGCTAAACGTTTATGCCATAAAGAAATTGAACAAGCGATACAATCAGAAGACATAATTTCATTCAAATCAAAACCAATTGCATTACATTCACCAACACTAGAACTAACACTACCACCACTATCACTATCACTTTCATTCCCAAACCCATCAATCACTGAAACGCCCCCTTCATCTGAATCTTCTTCTTCACCAATCCCATCTTCAGCTAAGTCAAGACGATACATTCCACCCGTGTTCTTTGCTTGACCCACATAGATGTCATTTAGAGAAAACTTCACATGGAGATTCTTGATAACCAGCTTGTAACCATTCCGATCAAACTTATCAGCAGAAACAAGACCCTTGGTGATACCAGGAACATGCAACACGTCCTGAAGAGTAACCACTTGACCATCTCTGAAGTTTAGCCGCACCGTGCCTTTACCTCGAACCTCTACACGATGTCCATCAGCACATACCACCACTGTTCCTTGAGGAACAGGAGCATAAGTAAGAAACGAGCCACGATTCCCACAAACATGAACAGTGGCTCCAGAATCCAAAAACCATCCTCTACATGCCACAATGCGTGTATATTGAGAAAGCATGTTAAGTTCACCAAGACCCACATTGGCCACTAGATTGGTGACTTTCTCAACATCAATAGCACTTGTAGAACCAACCGTAGATCCAGATTTCCTTTGAGAGCACTCTCGTGCATAATGCCCTGTTTCTCCACAAACATGACATTTACCAGACCTCTTTGGTTGATGGTTGTTAGTGTGTTGTGACTTCTTGAATTCTTTCTTCTTTGGTGCTGTAAACTTCTTATTCTTTGATGATGCCCCTTTTCCCTTTTGACCAGATCCTCCAGCAACATGATTCACACTCGATCCGACTTTACCTCTTTTGTCCCTGTTGCGCGTTTCCTCCTCAATTCGAAGGTGCTTCAACAGTTCATCCAAAGAGTAGTCCTCAGACTTGTGCATCATTCTCTTTGAGAAATCTTTCCAACCAGGAGGCAATTTTGCAATAATGACCCCTACTTGAAATATTTCTGGCAGCGGAATAGAAAGTGCAGTCAATTTGTTAACAAGAACTTGGAGTTCATGCACCTGCTCCAAGATTGACTTGTCATCGACCATTTGGAAGTCTAGGTACTTGGCAATAAGGTATTTGTTAGTACCTTCTTCATGAGCCTTGTACTTATCTTCCAAAGCTTTCCACAATTCTCTAGCACTTTTTATTGGCGCATACAAGTCATAGAGACGATCCGAAAGAGAATTTTTGATGTGGCCCAGACAAAGATCTTCAGCTTCCTTACGGATAAGTCTTTTCCTTGCCAAATCTTCATTTGGGAGCTCTCCTGCTTCACCAGGAGGGTCATCAGGGATTGCAGGCAAGTCAGGATCAAGGATATAGTAAAGTTTCAGCACAACTAGCATGAACTTAACCTTGTCCGCCCAGCGGGTATAGTCTCCACAACATTTAATATCTATTTTTTTTTTCAGTTTCTTTATAACCTTTTTCTTATGATTAACTTCTTAGTATGTTAAATATTTTTTTTAGTAATTTAACATTGGTAAGACTATTGTTATTATTAGAAACTCGGAGTGCGTGTCAAAACAGTAACCAAAAATAGTAAGGCGATTTGGTGTGGGAGGAGGGTAATCCTCAAAGGATGTTCCGCCACGTAGGATAGGTGTGAGAATTGGGACAAAGGGGATGGAACCAGAGAAATGGAGGATGGACCTGAGATATATATAGATAGGGTAGGGATTGTTGAAAAACAATTTAATCAAACAATTAATTTATTAATTACCGAGTTATCAGCCAAACCAGTTTGTTCCAACTTGAGCAAACTGATTAAAGAAAGGTAGAAGGAGACTGTCCCGTTGTCGGACGAATTTAAAGAACAAGTAAATTAAAACCAACCTGGCGAGTGAGAACGAAGATCCTTGAACAAAAGCCTTGAACTGCACGGAAAAACTCCTGTCCTTAAAGGATTTTACGCGCTCGTATTGCTGTGAGCTGCAACGTAAATTCCCAGGATTTAATGCAGAACTGATCTGGTATTCCAACAGCAATGGAAACCAGAAAACGCAGAAGCTGGAACGAAAATAGAATCACACAATAGAGAGAGAGATAGCTGCGAATTTTGGTGTAAATAAATGGGTAGCAGGAAGCCTTTATTTATAGGTGTGGGTTATACCTGAGAATGAGAAAAATAGGGAGTGATATATCAATCCTATACGAATTCGAAATACTGTATACATATCCTATACGAATTCGAAAACTGGATAATTATCATTATACGAATTCGATTTTCTATAGGATAACCCCCACTGTTTTCGAATCCATCTCTATCTCCTTCTTATCTCATCTCATTCGGTTTACAGATCTGACCCACCTGAAACCGAACCTTAGCTAAAAATAAAAGCTCCTCAGCTCCTAGCGACGATGCGTTGCGAAGTGCAAAGTGCGCCTCAAACGCGCCCATTCGCGCCTCAAACGCGACCATTCGCGAGCTCGCGGCTCGGCTCGGCTCGACGCGCGTGTGGGCTTCACCCACTTCTCAACCCATTTATCACTATGGAGGCCCATAAGGGGTAATCCCTTATAAACCACTCAAACTTCACTCACTCCACCAATGTGGGATGGAGGAAACATACCAACTGGTATGTTCCTCTTTAATATTATCTTTAATATTTCCAACAGGGATCCTAAGAGAAGTCCACCCTATTTGAGAAATTTGAGAAGCAATCTGGACCACACATTTTCCCTAAGCAAAAAATGCAAAAAAAAAAGGTGAAAAAATGCAAAAAAAAAAGGTGAAAAAATGCAAAAAAAAAAGGTGAAAAAAATGCAATTTTTTTTTTTTTTTGGAAAAATCGCAGCTTTTTCTTTAAGGATTAAATTTTTATTTATTTTTTTTTTAAAATTTGGGATTTATACACATGTGTATATTGTTAATCTGGGGAAGGTTCAAATGAAAACCACTAGTTATTGTGAAAACTAGAAAACTAACTAAAACTCACTAAAAAGGAGGGGGGGAAGACTTTTAATGAAGGAGGGGTAAAATTGGAACAAAAAATATATAACTTTTCAAACATTTCTCATTTCTCCATACGTTATCATTTTAAAACAAAAATGGCACCATAAGATCACAAATTTTCTTATCTTTCATTCAAGTATATTCGAGCATATTTTTTATGACATAAAAAAAGATTTATGGTGTCGTCTTGTTTTCAATACTATTATTATAGTAGTGCACATGTGCAATATAACATGTACTACAATGTACCTTACATGCTTAAAATTAGCTTTTTGAGTCTAGTTTAGCTTTTAGGGTTAGTTTTTTTGGAGGTTTAGGATTAGGATTAGGTTTTTGGGTGTGGGGGGGGAGGGGGGTTTAGGTTTTTGGGGGGTGGGGGTGGGGGGGGGGTTAGGTTTTTTTCGGGTTTATGTTTAGGGTTTAGTTTTAGGTTTTCGGGAGGGTGGGGGTGGGGGGTTTAGGTTTTTGGGGTGGGGGGGGGGTTAGGCTTTTGGTGGGAGGGTGAATTTAGGTTTTTGGGGGGTGGGGGGTTTAGGTTTTTGGGGGGTGTCGGTGGGGGTTGGGTTAAGTGGTTTAGACTTTCCGTATTAGTGCACATGTGCACTACAACCAAATTTTTTTTTTTTGAAATTTTTTTTCCATATATAAAAAGTAGCGATTTTTCTTAAAAAAATTGTAAAAAAAAAAAAAATTTGTATGTTTTTTAGGTTTTGTTAGGCTTTTTTAGTTAGTTTTCGAGTTTTCACAATAAAAGTGGTTTTCATTTGAACCATCCCCTATATATATATATATATATATATATATATATATATATATATATATATATATATATATAGGGTCAGGATTTAGAGAAAACGGTATAAAGTGTGAGAACGGTGAGAACACTTACTGATCGTCCGATCAAAACAATCTATGGACTAGGTTGGCGCGGTGACATTTTAGTAAATAACACCAATTTTATTACGTGGACCGCTTCATTAAGGGTAAAAAACCATTTCTCACATAACACGCCATTGACAAATAAAACGCCAATTTTATCATTGCGTACTTTTTTCTGTGTTTTTATTTAAGCTCACTGGCTACAAAAACGCCAAAAAATATGAAACGCCATTATATATAACGCCAAAGCTTACATCCGGATAAATGTTAATTATATTTTTTGTTATAAAAATAACATCCCGCCTAAACTACGCGCCAAAAATTTCTATAAATAGAAACGTCTCACCACCTTCCGTTTATCACATCAAAAAAAACACCAAAAAAACACACAGTGGTTGCTAAAAAAATTTACAACTCAATGTAAAACGCAAAAAAATACAACGACAACAAACATCTTTTCTTTGATCCTCAGTAATTGTCTGCATGAAGCTTCATTTAATGATTTGTTACATGAGTGTAGTAAGATTTTGCTGCATGAGATGGACAAAATTGAAAAAAGAGGGACTGATGTCACCCATATGTCATACTGTCAAATCGTTTTATTCAAATGTCGAGGGTTGAAAGACATGTAATCTAATTGTAAAGAATACCTCTCAAATCGTTTTATTCAAATGTCGAGATTATATTTGTAATCATAATTGTTTTTGCATAATCAATACAGTAATTAATAATAAAAAAAAACTTAGTGGACAAAAATCCTTTGCTGCTCAACCCAACCCAACTAGAAAAGACTCATTTCAAGCCAAGAACGTCTTTATTCATATATTGTTGAACAAGTAAGTAACGGATAAAATAAAATGGTTATTTGAAGTAAGTAGTATCTAAATGAGTATTTAGTATTATAGGCGACCGCTTAGTAACAACAACAACAACAACAACAAAACAACACCACCACCAACACCAGTAACAATATAACAATAATAATATATCATATTTGACCTTACTCCATTTTTTAATGAAACATAGGTCAAAACCAATACATTTCAAAAGTTATAATAGAAAAACGAGTTAAACAACTGAATTAATTATAAGATATATACTATAATAAAATCAAAACTCATGATTTGAAGGATTGCGTGAGCAAGCAAGCAGCATAAAACCTGCACACTTTGATCTCACATTGGATCAAGAATGAAATCAAGTAGCTCTCACCTCTTTATAAATAGAAGCACATAGTTAGAATTTAGAATATCACCTTTCTTGGGAACACTCTAGTTTAAGTGAATTACAAGCCTACAATACCTTATTTTGTGTTGTTAGTAGTGGTTTTTTGGAGCAAGAGTATAGAGACATATCGTAGATAGTTTTCAGGTATGTTCCCATTTAAGTTTATGTCTGGTTAATTATTATTTATCACTAGTAATATTAGTAGTATTACTAGTAGTGCTAGTATTATTATTTTTAGATATTAGGGTTATTATTAGGGTGGGTATGGGGTACTCTTGCCTTAGTTAGGCATGGACTGATCAACCATGTAAAATTAAGGCATGGTTAACCAATATCAAGTTACCATGATAATGACTAGTTAATGTTAGGACCCTGAGATATTACCCAATCGTACTAGCAACTGTTAAGTGATTTGTAAATTGCACGGTGGCCCTTGGCCCAAAATATCACAACCTATCTTGAATGCATGTCAATAGTGATTTGTAAACTGTATAACATAAGCTCACCAACATAGAGTTGACATCATTTTGAGTATACAACTCACAGGTAATCAGATAATCAATTTAGGATAAAGGAAAGACAAGTGAGACCTGAAGACTTATAAGTTCCAAGATGCTGAATATTGTAAATAAATAATGTGTTTTACTCAGATTATTATGTGTTTTAAAGAAAGTTTAGTTTGCTTCTGCTATAAGTGTACCAATTGTACATAATCACCCGAGTTACAGGTGGGGTGTTACAAATCCCTACCTACATGAACTGGCTCATATCTAATGTAGCATACTTGTTGAAACTGGTATTATTGTTGGTATGGTTATGGGTAATAATATCAACATGGCTCCAGCCATTGCAAAGGAATGCAGCATTAGAACTGAAACTAGTGTTGCCATTGAAGGCCCATCTTTTTGAAGCAGCAGCACATCGGTAGAACATACTTTATTAGCACCAAATATTTAGGTAGAATTTTATCATATCACACATTCATTCAAGTGATGGAGATTGGAATATCGAGAGATACTGATTTTGGCTCTTTTACTTATAAATGGGTTTATTAACATGTTAAATGGGTCGAACGGGTTGAAATCAGCCCAGAATCATCATTCTACTGATTTTGATGAAAATAAGCAACACAAAAGAAATATAACTTTAGTACTTTTTATGCCCGGCATAATGTTATTAAAACCGGGCAGTTTGTGTACAATTCTTGGTACAAATTTTATGTTTTAAAACTGAACAAATCGATAAATTTGATATGGTATTCAATGGTTACAACAGGAATGGAGTTACCTAAGAGGAGGGCTAATGACACTTGATCGTGACTATGGATGGATTAACAACATCCATTATGATATAGGAACCCATGTCATACATCATCTTTGCCCTCAAATTCTACACTATAACTTAGTAGAGGCGGTATGTATTCTTTGATATAAAATATTCACTAAACATACGTTTAAGTTCTCAAATTATAAATCAATTTTAATCGAATGGTAACGATCCCAAATTCTGATAATGCAGACTGAAGCCCCGAAGCCAGTGCTTGGTAAATAATATAGAGAGCCAAAGAAATCATGGCCACTTTCATTCCATTTACTAAAAAGTTGAGTAGTATGAAAAATGATCATCATGTGAGTGATGAAGGGATGTTTATTATCAAATGGACCCGAAGCTCACCCGAGGCTCAAAATAGAAAGCTCGTCGAATCAAGAAAATAATGGATGCTAAATAGCCTATTGAACCCATTTTTTGACAAAAAAAAAAAAAAATTAGTTCAATAATTAGTTATGTTATATTTTGGGTTATATTGTAACATGGGTAGCAAATATTTGTATTTTAATATAAACAAAGAAATAGTTATAGATTTTAATGTCCATATATATCACTGTCATGATACCGACAAGAATTCTATTTTTTCAAACATATGTACATATGAGATCGACTCAACCAAACCATGTGAACAATGCATTAGATCCTTCGAGAAAAAGACGTATGATAAAAAAAGGTACAATGTCATTTAACAAAATCTAACACGAGTAATTTACCGCTCACAATATACACATGGGTGAGGGGTCCAACTAAGTTGAGGTAGCAAAATGAACAATTGGGTGATAAATGAGGGTCAAATGATTGCTAATACTAGGGTGTGCAAATAACCGAATTAACCGACCTATAACCGAATTAACGGACAAAACCGAAACGAAAAAACCGAATCAAATTAAAAACCAGTGGGTCGGTTAATGTTTTTTCTGAAAACCGAAAGTAGCGTGTCAGTTATGTTTATCAATGTTTCCGTACCAACCATAACCGAACTGAACCGACGTGTCGTAAAATATTTGTCGGGGACTTTTCACCATTTTTTTGATATTTGATGTTTTTGGTTGAACGTTTTTAGTAGTTATGGATTATTTCATATCGTTTGGGTTGATTGTTTATATGAATTTATGAAATATATCATATCACTTGGTTTGAATATTCGGTAACAATCGGTAATATTATAGATTATATATATTTTTAATACTATGTAATATGCTAACATACAGAAATATGTAATAACAATTTATTCCGTGTTAAAAAAATTGAGCTCTTTTTAGCTCGGCCTAAATTAATGATTAATAACCTATAACCGACCAGTTACAACCTTCAAAACCAATTAACCAAAACCACCATAACCGATTGGTTCACCATAACCGATCGCTATGATCATGGTTATCCATTAATCGACATCGTAATTATAGTTATGGATTTAGGCTAAAACCGACTCACATACACCCTTAGCTAATACCAAACTAAATTACGTTGACTAACTGATGCACGTTAAGTCATTGCTATTATTACAATCTAAATTATTACAAATACATTCTAAGAACCTAACCAATTTGATATCGTTTCAAAGAACATAACTATTAAACGCATAACAAACATGTATCATTATTAAATTATTAAAACACTAAACCTAGTTCATGCCATGCATTATTATAAGAAAATTGATCCTAAATTCAAACATAATCATATATAGTAATCAATGCTAAAACGGTTTTTTATTATTCTTCAACATGTTATCACTCTTTAATTTATGTGAAGCTAACTATGACATCTGTTTATTATCTTCCGGATAGATTAAATAAAAGTTGTTGTTTTTTTGTTTTTTTTTTACACACAAAGCCACAAGGGCTCCTCAAAGCAAGGACCCCCGGGCAAAAACGACATTGCATCACGTCCATAGGATATTTACACTAAACATTCTAATCAATACCTTTCGAACTAGACCTATGACGAATCCACAAAAACGCCGTAGATTTGACAATTTCCACCACTTCGACCGGTTTACGAGAGTTGCCCTTGAAATTTCTAGCATTACGTTCATTCCATATCGATCACATTGTGGTGTAGATAATGCCTCTAAGAATGTATTTCTCCTTCTTCGTCTTCGTTTGAGTACCCGTCATCTTCAAAAGATCTTTCACTTCAAAAGCATAGATGGGACTTAAACGACACCAAGATCCCACTCGCGCCCAAATTTCATCCGAGAACACATAACCTGTGAACAAATGTGTCGTAGTTTCCAAATCCTCATTACATATGGCATACGATCCATCATTAAAAGCAACCCCACGTTTAAGAAGCTCCGCCCGTGTTGGGTGTCGATTAATGTCTGCCCTCCACACCAAAATTTTGCACTTCAATGGCGTCCACACCGCCCGTGTGTGTTTTTGTATTACAGATGAAAATTAACTATAATGCAATTATCAAATTTTGTGTATTACAAATGAAAATTAACTATAATAAAATTATCAAACTTTGTGAATAGTAATTTTAGCTTTTGATTTTTTTTTGTCTTTCTTAAGTTATTGTTTTTTTCTTGTTGTCTATTTTTGAGTTTTTGTTTTTAGTTATACTTTTATCGTCTGGCTTTCAGCATTGACAATTACAATCCTTAACTTTCTAAAGACTTTGTAAACGAGTTTTACTAGTTTATTTTTATGTAAATGTTAGTATAAATTGAAGTTGAATTACGTTTCGATGTAATTTTTTTTCCTAAAAATGAGTTAGGTCAAATATAATATATATGTTCTTATGTTTATTATACGTTTTTAGTTGGTTTACTTTTCGATGTAAATTTTCTTCGGAAATATATTGGGTCAAATATAATGAGTTTACGTGCTTATTTTTATATACGTTTTCAGTTGTTTTACGTCTTGACGTTAATTAGAATTAACAAGTTGTGTGAATAGTGGTTTCATCCTATTGGCTTTTTTTAGTTTTTTTTGACTTTAATACTTTCTTTTTACTTTTCTTTAAGTTTAATGTTTTAATTTATTAAAACTATATTTAAGATGACGTTTACATTTCCATTCATAATTAAGTTAAAAACAGCCCGTTCCGCTATCCAATTTAAATTTATTTTTATGGTTTTCGGTCGATGTAAACATGTATCAATATTCTTTTGAACATATTTCTTTGGGTTGCTATACTGAACCAAAAAAGATATTGACCGAAACCCCACAGCGTGGCTTGTGTAATTTTATTTTATTTTACTATATATAATCATCAACTTTTATGAATAGTGTTTATGATTTTTTTTTTTAATTTTTTGTTTTAATCACATACCTTATACTATAAATAATATTCGTTTTTAACCCTATACCTTCTAAGAGTTGCCAAATGGTAACTTTGACTTTTTATTAAGTTTATAGTAGACACATTATACTATAAATAATATATTGTTTAACCCTGTAGTTTTGTTTTTTCCTTATAACTTTCGTTTGTTCTTTTATATAAGGATTATTGGATTTTATCACTCTCAACTATTGGGTATTGGCCGTTGCCACCCTCAACTATCACTTTGACTCCCACCACTACCAACTTAACACTTTGTGTGTTGTGTCAACCCGCAGGTGAACATTTCTTAGTGTTTGACTAGTGTTATTGGTGATATTAGGCTAGCATTTTGTGAATTATTAATGACTACAGATGCATCTGCTTCTAAAAGACAAAAGGGGAGCAAAAAACCACTCAACCTGAGTGACAGAACACACAAAGTGTTAAGTTGGGAGTGGTGGGAGCCGAAGTGATAGTTGGGAGTGACAAAAGCCTATACCTAATAGTTAAGGGTGATAAAATCCAATAACCCTTTATATAAAGACTAAATACGCGATCGCGTTAATTTTTTTCTTCGCTTCAATTGTTAAATGTTTAGATTATTGTCAGAGTCTTTTAGAACTTTCGGTTATTGGATTTTATCACCCCAACTATTGGCTATTCGCCGCTGCCACACTCAACTATCATTTTGACGTCCGTCACCCCTAACTTAACTTAGTGTGTTCTGTCACCATGTCGTTAACTAATCACTAATTTTTGATCTTGTTACTATACTTTTGGGGTGTCCTAAGATTCTTAAAACCTTCCTAAGATCCCTATGACTCCCCCAAAAGTATAGTACCAAGATCAAAAGTTAGTGATCAGTTAACGACGTGGTGACAAAACACACTAAGTGTTAAGTTGGGGGTGACGGGCGTCAAAGTGATAGTTGGGGGTGGCAGCGGTAAATAGCCAATAGTTAGGGGTGATAAAATCCAATAACCCTAGAACTTTTCATCTATAATATATATTAGAGAAATAATTTGGATTTTCTCTTTTGTTGTTTACTGTACCGATATCGTAATGAAACGAACAGACACCAATCGAATCCCCCGCTGCGTAGCACGGGAATTTGCTAGTTACATCTAAATAGAAGGTAAACGGACAACAAGCTACGTCACTACATCATTTTGAATAGCAAAATTTTAAAAACATACAGATGAACCTTCCATCTACACTATTCCCCTCCATTGATCTTGCTTATACATAAGACAAGTACTCAGGCCTCTCATCAGAAGCACTATCGAATACGGGTATATCATTTATATTTACCTAAGGACACAAAGGTAATTTTACCATTCAGCAAGGTTTATGTCATAGATAGACTACACCGATGTTACGAAAAGAAAACTAACAAACGTACTATGCAATGTATATCGCGTTGTAAATTGTCGCCACCGCATCGCCCAGGTTTCTTATTGGTTTATATATAATCTAGTTTTTTTAACTAGAGCATTACTTTATTTTTTATTTTAATCTCGAACTAGTTTGTTCATTTTACATGACTTAGCTAGAAAACTTAATGACTTTAGTTGGTATGGACCATGAATGTTATGAAAATTCAACCACAGGATCACCCATAAACATTTGGTCCATTTGTGACATCTGTGCAAAATACAAGGACAATCCGTGTCATTAACTCTAGATAAAAATAGTTAATTTTTTAAACCACAAGGAAGGATATGATAAAAAAGAATTTGCCTTGCTAATAATGTTGAAAAAGTCGCTAAGTGCTCCCTACTTGGTCAACTGAGGAGTTGCGAGTACTTGGCCTAGGCGGGGAATACTCGGGCATGGTAATTATTAAAGAAAATTAATTATTGGGATTCATATGTTTAGAATTCATATGAAATCTACAAATAAAATAAATTTTTCCATGAAAATTCACCCTCATTTACGGAAATTGAATCCTGAATTTAAGATATCACCCAAGTTTGACCAAGGCATGCCCGAATTTAACCGAGTTTGGCCGAATCCTCCTGACTCCGCCGAGTAATGCCTGGTTTTAAACTTTGACCAGTTGACGATTTCTTCCAATTCTGCCGAGTCATGCCCGAGTTTGATCGAGTCCGATTCCAGATTACAAAGTTGGTGAAAGTCGTTACAGAGGACCTCCGATTCCTAATTCCAAGCCGATTCCAAGGCTGAGTCGGCCGAGTATTTGTTGGATCTGAGAGTGTCTAGTGTGTGTTTTTCTGATAAAACAGTTTTAAAAATTAGAAATTCAATCAAACAAGTATAAACAAAAACATCAATCTAACACAACTGGATTTAACTGGATTTTGGAATGATTGCAAAATTAATTTCATATTGAATTCATCAGAATGTAATACAATCACATTCCACTCACCATTGTTAACCACATTCTCAAGCAATGCATCTATGTCTTCTATTTTCATTTCGTTTACATTTCCTTTATTACATTATATGTTGCACGTTTCCTTTACAGTAACTTGCGAGTGGTTAGTTAGTGGTCCATGTTCATGTCAAATTTACCATTGTTGTATTTAAATAGTGTAGAGAGTTAATGAATGGAAATGAGAGAATTATTGCAAAAAGTCTAGTCTTCTTCATGTTTTTCTTCTTTGGAGCTTAACCCATTTTACGGGTCTATTGGTAGACTGATCATTTTGAATCGGTCTATAACATCGAACATCAAGGGATATCGTGGGTAATCTGCCGGTAATAGTAGTTTTGACTAAAATCCCTCAAAAGAGACGTGTCTATATTTTATATAACGTTTTCACATGATTAAATACATTCAAGGTGACAAATAATTTCTCTTTGATTGGAAAATCCCTAGAAAAAAGTCTCCACAACATTTAATATCTATTTTTTTTCCAGTTTCTTTATAACCTTTTTCTTATGATTAACTTCTTAGTATGTTAAATATTTTTTTTAGTAATTTAACATTGGTAAGACTATTGTTATTATTAGAAACTCGGAGTGCGTGTCAAAACAGTAACCAAAAATAGTAAGGCGAATTTGTGTGGGAGGAGGGTAATCCTCAAAGGATGTTCCGCCACGTAGGATATGTGTGAGAATTGGGACAAAGGGGATGGAACCAGAGAAATGGAGGATGGGCCTGAGATATATATATAGATAGGGTAGGGATCCTAAGAGAAGTCCACCCTATTTGAGAAACTTGAGAAGCAATCTGGACCACACATTTTCCCTAAGCAAAAAATGCAAAAAAAAGGTGAAAAAATGCAAAAAAAAGGTGAAAAAAATGCAAAAAAAAGGTGAAAAAAATGCAATTTTTTTTTTTTTGGAAAAATCGCAGCTTTTTCTTTAAGGATTAAATTTTTATTTATTTTTTTTTAAATTTGGGATTTATACACATGTGTATATTGTTAATCTTTTAACTATACATATATGTATATATATAGACAATTATACATATAGGGAGAGGATCATGAGAAAACTAGATATAAATGAGAAAACTAGAAAACTAACTAAAATCCACTAAAAAGGAGGGGGAGGGAGACTTTTAATGAAGGAGGGGTAAAATTGGAAAAAAAAATATAACTTTTCAAACATTTCCCATTTCTCCATATGTTATCATTTTAAAACAAAAATGACACCATAAGATCACAAATTTTCTTATCTTTCATTCAAGTATATTCGAGCATATTTTTTATGACATAAAAAAAAGATTTATGGTGTCGTCTTGTTTTCAACACTATTATTATAGTAGTGCACATATGCAATATAACATGTACTATAATTGCATTACATGCTTAAAATTAGCTTTTTGAGTCTAGTTTAGCTTTTAGGGTTAGTTTTTTTGGAGGTTTAGGATTAGGTTTAGGTTTTTTTCGGGTTTATGTTTAGGGTTTGGTTTTAGGTTTTTTTTTTTTTTTGGGGGGGGGGGGGGGGGTTTAGTTTTTTTTTTTTTTTTTTTTTTTTTTTTTTTTGGGGGGGGGGGGGGTTAGGCTTTTGGTGGGAGGGTGAATTTAGGTTTTTGGGGGGTGTGGGTGGGGGGGGGGGTTAGGTTTTTGGGGGGTGTCGGTGGGGGGTGGGTTAAGTGGTTTAAGCTTTCCGTATTAGTGCATATGTGTAGTACAACAAATTTTTTTTTTTTTTTTTTTGAAAATTTTTTTCCATACATAAAAAGTAGCGATTTTTCTTTAAAAAATTGTAAAAAAAAATTGGTATTTTTTTGGTATTTTTTTAGGTTTTTTTAGTTTGTTTTTTGGTTTTCTCATTTAAACTAGTTTTCTCATGATCCATCCCCTATACATATATGTATATACATGTTTAAAATTGAAAAAATATGTGTTATAAATCCTAAACCTTATACCATAAACACTAAAGATAAACCTTAATACTAAACCCTAAACCCTAAAGCTAAACCCTAATTCTAAACCCTAATGCTAAACCCTAAAGCTAAACCCTAATTCTAAACCCTAAAGCTAAAACTAAACCCTAAAGCTAAACCCTTAATGCTAAACCCTGATGCAAACCCTAAAGATAAAGCTAAACCCAAAAGTTAAAGCTAAATCCTAATGCTAAACCCAAAAGGTAAACCCTAATGCTAAACCCTAAATACTATTATTAAACCCTAATGCTAAACCCTAATGCTAAACCATAAAGCTAAACCCTAAACCATAAATAACACCTATTTTTCAATTTTAAACATGTATATACATATATGTATAATTGACAATATACATATATGTATAGTTAAAAAGATTAACAATATACACATGTGTATAAATCCCAAAAAAGAATTTTTTTTTTAAAAAATAAAAAATTAAATTCTTAAAGAAAAGCCTGCGATTTTTCAAAAAAAAAGTTGCATTTTTTTTACATTTTTTTTCATTTTTTTGCTTAAGGAAAATGTGTGGTCCAGAATGCTTCTCAAGTTTCTTAAATAGCCTACTACTTCTCACATGATCCTTATCCTATATATATATAGGGGGAGGTACATTGGGGGACACTAAAAAAGTGGGGAACAACGGGGAACCGACTCAAACGAACTCCGATTGGACTCATTCCAGCGGCGTTGGAACCGACTCGTCGAACCCTAACTAAGATCTCTTAACCCTAAACCCTAAATCCTAACTCCTAAACTCTAAACCCTAAAGCTAATTAATAAGGCTAAAATCTAAGCTAAACCGTAAAATCTAAACTATAAACCCTAAAAGCTAAACCCTAAAGGCTAAACCTAAAGCTAAACCCAAAAGCTACACCCTAAACCCTAAAGCTAAACCCTAAATCCTAAAGCTAAACCCTAAAACTAAACCCTAAAGCTAAACCCTAAAAGCCAAACCCTAATATATTTAGGGTTTAGGGGTTATGATTTAGGGTTTAGGGTTAAAAGATCCTAGTTAGGGTTCGACGAGCCGGTTCCAACGCCGCTGGAATGAGTCCAATTGGAGTTCGTTTGAGTCGGTTCCCCACTTTTTTAGTGTTCCCCAATGAACCTCACACACACACTATATATATATATATACATATATATATATATATAGGGTCAGGATTTAGAGAAAACGGTATAAAGTGTGAGAACGGTGAGAACACTTACTGATCGTCCGATCAAAACAATCTATGACTAGGTTGGCGCGGTGACATTTTAGTAAATAACACCAATTTTATTACGTGGACCGCTTCATTAAGGGTAAAAAACCATTTCTCACATAACATGCCATTGACAAATAAAACGCCAATTTTATCATTGCGTACTTTTTTCTGTGTTTTTATTTAAGCTCACTGGCTACAAAAACGCCAAAAAATATGAAACGCCATTATATATAACGCCAAAGCTTACATCCGGATAAATGTTAATTATATTTTTTGTTATAAAAATAACATCCCGCCTAAACTACGCGCCAAAAATTTCTATAAATAGAAACGTCTCACCACCTTCCGTTTATCACATCAAAAAAACACACAGTGGTTGCTAAAAAAATTTACAACTCAATGTAAAACGCAAAAAAATACAACGACAGCAAACATCTTTTCTTTGATCCTCAGTAATTTTCTGCATGAAGCTTCATTTAATGATTTGTTACATGAGTGTAGTAAGATTTTGCTGTATGAGATGGACAAAATTGAAAAAAGAGGGACTGATGTCACCCATATGTCATACTGTCATCTTTGTTCCTGAAGAAGGTTTGGATGATAAGAAGAGACCTATACCAGTGTAAATGTTGCTTTGACCTCAATGATTATAATGAAGACGACAGGCAGATAGCATCCACCCTCACGGGGTCTATCTATGTCTCCAACATCCACAAAGACACTTCAACAGATGAACAAAGAAAATAAACAACGCCAAACCCAAAACGCCATTTATTTGTCACATTTCTTGTAGTTTCAAAAGAAAAAAAAAGACTGATGACACTGAAGATTTAAAATCATAAATTGCTTCTACATTGTTTTTTTTTATTTTCTTTATCTATTGTTTGTTTTGTAATGTCAGTTAATAAACAACAAAAGAATATTAATGCTATAATGAAAAATATAATAAAACGCCAAAATTACCAAATACGTGTAAAACGCCATAATGCCATAAAAACGCCCCCAAAACTACCAAACTAGAATAAAATTAATTTGAACAACTAATATTATAAAAAAACGTGAAACAGTGTGCAAAGAATATAAAACAAAAGAAGTCCAATAGCTATCTAACCGCCATTGGGAAACAAAACGCCATAATTACAGCCGTCAAAAGATTTGACGTGTTACACCATTAAAACAGTTGAATCTGAAAACAAAACACGGTAAACTGCAAAAAACAGTAAAATGAAACGACGGAAAACATAATTACTAACATTTATTATATTTATTTATCTTTTTCAAAATGCCATAATTACCTGTCATACTCGGGAAAAAAAGTCAATATAAAAGATGACCATAAGAACCCAAGCTCAAACACGCCAAAAATTTTGACTAAAACGCCACATATTCTACAAAACGCCAAAAAAATTAAAAATGGCTAAGGTTATTGCATGGAGGTTTGAAAGGAAAGAGAAACGATTCATCATAAAGTTCTCTAACAGGAGAAGGGTAAAGGCAAGGACAATCAAAGCCATGCTGGGAATGAAGGAAAATGTTCAGAAGGATATCCTGGCCCTTGGAGTTCCAATAGACAACGATTGTGAAAGAACGAGAAATGTAATAAAAAGTCTGGAGAGAAAATTTCCAGCAGAAGATGAAGAAGAGGATGATGATATTGAAGATACTCATATACCAAAACTTAGCAGTTGGGTATTGCATGAGGAAGAAGGAACACTTGAAGTGACTTATAAAAAAGGAGTGTAATATTCAAGGCCTGTTAGTGCATACGTCTGTCGACTTCGTCTTGTATCGAGTCTTGTATTTGTTTAGATAGAACAGGGCACACAAATCAAGAAATGTGGGTATAATGGTATTTCGCACGAAATAGGAAACAACTATTTCGTAAGAAATCAAAAGGTATTTCGCATGAGATTGCTATTTCGCATGAAAGTGATTTCGTGTGAAGTGATTTCGTACGAAATCAGCTCATCTATAAATACCCAAGGTGCCTTGTCATTTGTAACTTTCCGGCTTGAGCACCGAACTGCTGCCGAAGTGTCTACTTGCTGTAATTCTTTGTCAAATCAATCAAAAGACTGTTTAAAGTGAATTGCAAGCTGTTTCGAACTTGATACGTTAGTTTCCGCCTCTCGTATTGAGAAGAACACCTCTGAACGACTCGTTCGGGTCTGAAAACGATTCTACATGTGGTATCAGAGCTTAGGAGGAGGAGTTCTACCGAATTCAGTTTGATTTCATCAAATTTTCTGACTTCTACACTTTTTTTTTTCAAAATTAAACAAGTTTTCACGGTTAAAATGGATTGATTTTCTCACATTATACGTGATTCACTGTTTTAACAAAGCCCTGAAAGAATTGGACCAAAATTCGAACTAAAACCTAATCAATTTGACAAAAATCAGCTCGAGATGATGACATCAGCAGTATTTCGCACGGAATAGCGTCTTGATTTCGTACGAAATCACATTTTGTGATTGATCTCGTTTGAAATTGCTGTTAATTTCGCACGAAATTAGTATTTCGTTTGAGATATTTCATATGAAATTAGTATTTCGTACCAAAGAGGCTATTTTCGTTTGAATCCAAGTTGATTTCGCACGAAATCATATTTCGTTTGGTCTGTTCGCATGAAATCACTATTTCGTTTGAAAATTCTGATTTCGTTTGAATTGGTATTTCTTTTGAAGCTGTATTGCAGGTCATTTTGCTTGAGAAGGTCATTTCGCTTGAGGGATTATTTCGTTTGAAAGTGTCTAATTTGAAAAAGTTTACCGAATCATGGAAGAAGAATTTTATAACGCATTTGCTACAGCCCCGACTACTTCGGCTACCATTGCTCAAAACATGAACATGGAAAATGAGACTGGAACTTTGCAAAAACCCCTGAAGCTAATGGGAATTGAGGAGAATTATGGTTGGAAAGATCGATTCGAAAACTGGTTTCAAGCGAATCATTTGAGGTCGTGGGAATGTATTGAGAAAAAGTATGTTAAACCTCGTACAGATCGGCGAGTTATCAAAAAGATTTTTGAATTAACAGACAACGAAAGAGATATGTACAAAGCAGAAAAGATGATGATTAGTTTACTTCAGCAGGCTATAAAAGAAGATATCTTTATATTACTTCAACATGATGGTACTTCACGATCGATCTGGGATGCGCTTAAAATTAAGTTTGAGGGTAGTGAGAAGATGATTAGGAGTAAGAAAGCATTGCTTAAGAAAGAATTTGACTTGTTTTCGAGCTAGCCAGGTGAATCTTCAAAGAAGCTGATTGAAAGATATTGTCATTTAGTGCGATCAATGTCTTTGTTGGATATTAACAAAGATCAAGAAGAATGGGTCGATAAGTTAGCTGATGCTTTACCTTAGAAGGAATGGGGTACATATTTGATGATCTTGAAAAATACTGGAGAGTATGACAACTTGACAATTTCTCAGTTCATTGAAAAGATTGAAGGTCAAGATCTAGAGCAACAAAAGATAGCCAGAATGAATAGTCTAAGTGGCCAACAAGATATTAAAAATGCATTATAAAGGAAGTGTTCAAGAGGTTGAAGCAAGTCCAAAAGTTCAAACTGCTTTCAGTGCTGAAAACTCATCTGGATCAGTCAATCTAAGTTCAAACGGCAGTAGTGGATTTTCTTCATATCCGAGTGTTAATCCGAAGAGTTCAACTTCAAGTCATCGGTTTCAAAGCACAAAAAGCAGTAACGGTCAAGTTTTAAACTGCAACATCGCATTGCATCTTCAGAATGGTCAAAATTTCTCTGAAGAGGTTGTTAAAGGACACATGTCATTACTTGCTACAGTGTTAGAATCATATGAAGGGTTAGTTACTGGAAGGATCAGAAATCCTATGTTGACAAAAGAGGATTACGATCAGATTGATGCAAAAGAAATGGAGCTCATGGATATAAAATGGTGTTTAGCTAGTGTTTTGAGGAGAGCTGAAAAGTTTAAAATGATTACAGGAAGAGATGATTTTAGAGATGCAAATGTTTCTACTTTGGGTTTTGATAAATCTAAAGTTACTTGTTTTCGTTGCAGGGAGAAAGGACATTTCAAGAGGGAATGTAAAAATCGAGAAGCAAGTGGAGCATAGAATCCATTTGGTGGTAATGATTATTATCGGAAAGCCATATATCAACAAGTTGCTCAACAACCTTTTCAACAAAAAGAACCACAAACTGCACACGCTAAAATGATCGAAGAAGCAAATAAGAAAGCTTATTTTGGTATAATTGATCAAGAAGATGAAAAAGTTGCAGAAGGTTTTAATTGGGACAAATACGTTCCACCTGATACAAAGCTTGGAGCATTCATTGCACAAATCTTTCAAGAACCAGATTTAATGAAAGAATGGATGAGTGTGTTTGACAAGAGTGAGACAGTTCAAGATGGAGATTCTGTTATTTCAAATGATAGTTTAGAAGATACTCAAGTTTTTGATCAATCATCATCTGATAACAGTGATCATGAAGAAGAAACACAAATAAACATTGGAAAAACTTCTTTATCTCCTGAAAGTTTTCAATTTTATTTTGCAGATCGTTTGGAGAAGCTGAAGAAGAGACGAGCAGCAAAAGAACAGAAAAAGAAGAAATGTGACAGTGTAGTTCGAAAAGAGAAGTTGGTTGAAGTTAAGAAAGTGGTTGAAGTTGAGAAAGTTATTAAAGTAGAAAAGATTGTTGAAGTCATTAAACCTTATCTAAAGTGCCTGGAATCTTGCAAGCAGTGTAAAGAGAAAGATGAAAAGTTGAGTGAGCAAGATAAGATGAAAGAAAAATTATTGTTCGATCTTAATTGCGTGAAAGAGTCGTATGATGTATTGAACAGAACGGTAACTGGTCTACAAAAGACAAATTCTGAAAGAGAAGATGCATTGACAATGATGAATGCCGTGATGATGTCAAAGCAGAAAGCTATAAATTTTTATATTGAAGAAAGTGCAAAATGGAAGCAAGAGTTGGAGACAGAAAAGATAGAGAATGAAAGAATTAGCCGGTTGTTACAAATTTATTCTAGTTCTGATTATTTGATTGATCGAATTTACCCAACTGTTGCAAGTGTTGAAGCCTTTCAAGATGAGAAGATCGAAAAGAAGAAGGATACTGGTAAGAAATAGAGTGTCAGTTATAACAAGTGTCCACCTTCGATCTGGGAAGGTTATTCTCCTAGAAAACCAAATGAGGAGCAAGTCAAAAAGGCAGTTAATATAAAGTTAAATTCTGAAACAACTGATGAATTACAAGAAAACATTGATGTCACGTTCACATCATCTGACACTGATCATGAGTCTAAGTTAATAAAAAAGGTGGTTGATCAGGTGTTGGATAAAGATGAGGACTCGGAGTCAAAGTCTGAGTCTGAAAGTTCGGGATCATCATCAGTTGAAAGTCCAAAGTCATCGGTTAAACGGGTTTACAATAAAGAATTCTTGTTATCAAAATCTAATTTGAATGAGGAATCAATCAAAGTAGCATATACTTTGAATGATTCAGACAAATTATATTCTAATGAAGAATTTCCAATAAGAAGTGTTAAAATTGAAATGATCAAAAAGGTTTTCAAATTAACAGAAATTAATATTTCTGAAATAAAAGATTTAAATCTTCATGAAAAACCTAAAAAATACACTTCAAGAATTCAACAACGTTTAAACAAGAAAAAGGGTTACAGTTCTGGTTCTGGTTTTCAAAAGAAACTAAACCATAGCGGTAATTTTAAAAAGAAAGGATTGGGTTTTGATGCAGAAAATCATAAAAAATTAAAAATTTTAAACCAAAAACTGTATTTGTTTCAGGGTCCAGTTCTGAGGAAGAAGAAAAGTGTTCATTCTGGAAACAATTAAACAGAGATTTTCTTGCGAGAAGGCAAGAGAGAATGAAGAATGGAGCCTATCAGAGGAAGGAAACAAGAACCTATTTTTGATGTCAAGAAATTGGTCACATAGCCTGGAACTGTCCACTGGCTACCAAAACTAAACAGGAAGTTGTTTCTAAACTTAAAGAAAAAGTTGTTGATAAGACCAAACCACCAACTGAAAGGTTCAAAGTTTTCAAAAACTCAACATATGAAGTTGGAGAATGTTCGAAAAGGTTTTATAAACGAAGGGGAAATCTTAACAACCAAACATGGGTTGTTAGAAAATCAGGTGTAAAATCCGGCGATGAATCTGATTCCACAAAATCAGAGGAGCTACAATTTGTTTCAAAAGAAGAAAACACAGTTCCTCCAATGGATGATGTGAACTTTCCACCATTGAGGACTGAAAATTTCAAACAAAAGGTTGGAAATATTGAAATCTCGAATCAATTCTATTCTGAGAAGAAAGAATATGATGTCGAGAAAGCGTTTAATGGAAAAGTAAAACATATTTTTGGAAAAATGGTCAATGGGAAGGCAAAAGGGGTAAAAGATTTTTATGAAGAAAAAAGAATTATTTGAATCCCAAGTGAAACTGAAGAGGTCACATCCAAGTTTGGTCAGGCTTGGATGTAAGTTTTTCATAAATAAAATCCTGACTTGCCGGAACTCCCAGGTTGGTAATTGGGGAGTAGGAATCGGCATCTTTCTTGAGAAATTCACAGGTTGGTAACTGTGATATTTCGATCTTCAAGTGGTTAATCAGGGACGTTAAGTTGTACTTGATTTTCTACAAGTGGTTATTGTTGATAGAACCTAAAATTGTTAAATTTTTCAAATGTTTGAGAAAACAAAGTGATGAATGAATCCCCATTTTTACAAATGGTAAAATCAACAAAACTTATTTTTCAGAAAAATCATTTTGATTAAAACAAACTTAAGTGTTTTGAAATCATAATGGGAAAATAGTTTGTTGTCAGGGGGAGTTCTGATTGTTTATACCAAGTGAATGGTGAATTGAAGCAATTCACAACAGTTGTCATTTTATTTGTACAGTTTATTTTCAATTTTCTTTAAATGTTTTTGAATTTTAGGGGGAGTAAGAATTTCAGAAAATCTAAAAACATTAGAAAATTTTGGAAAAATCAAAAACATGATAAAATCAGAAAAAGCCAAAAACATAAAAAAATTCAAAAAATGAGTTTTGTTATGAAAAAGAGGAAATGATAGTACATCAGTGGACTATCACAACGTGCTAAAGAATTGGAAAGATAAATGTGATAAATAATCTCACTGTGGATATGCCAGTAGGTTTTTACACATTTAGTAGATTGTGTTCGAGATATAAACCTAAATATCATAACTTACTTATGTCATGGGGAACATCTCTCGGATATATGGGTGACCCCCGAAATCTTGTTTGAAAGATTTTCTATTTCTGACATACTTGGTCTTTGTGCGTGGTGATATCTGGAGTATTATACCAGGACTTCTGATTTTGCGGGAGCAATAGTCTAGTCCTCCTATAATACTTTGCATTTGCTTTAATCTTAAAGTCAGCCTCAGTACAAAAAATGATGAAACATTGAAAAATGCTAATCATGTGCTGTTGAAGAAAAGATCCCCAAACGGGACACACCTAAAGTCGAGCCGTCATCTCTTTGTACGAACGGAAGTTCTAGCCTGAGCTCTCACGGTCTCGCATTACCCTGTTTACAGATATCATTAGTGTACATTCACCTGTAAGACTGAATATAGGAATCTGGATACGGGAGTATATTCTGAGGTGGGACACGCGAATAAGTTTAAGTGATTAAAACATTAATTCTCGTATCTCGAAACAATTGAACTTTGTGTGAAAATTTAAGTGGATCAGTATACTGACAATCTAGGTGAATTGTTTAGAACTTAAAATGACTAAAGCTTAACGGTGTTGGTGATTTGTCTCATAAACTGATATGATCCTCTTACACAAACTCACAAAAATATTGTATGTAAATATTTCATTACTGCATTTCATTATAAAAATTTTAAAAAGAGTTTCAGTGTGTTTTAGCATAAAAATTCAAAAAGATTTTCGACAAACGACAATTACTTAAATACGTTCGTATCGCCGGAAAGGCAAAGGGGTCAACAGCTCAGGTTTTACTACAATTACTTGAAATGCGCCTGGATAACATCCTTTTTTGGTTGGGTATGCACTGCTTATATACCCGGTATTGGCCATAATTCACAAGAACATTCTGTAGTCTTAGTAAGAGGGGGGAGTGTTAAGGATTTACCCGGTGTGAGATATCACATTGTTCGAGGAACCCTAGATGCTGTCGGAGTAAAGGATCGTCAACAAGGGCGTTCTAGTGCGTTGTAGATTCTTATCCAAGACTGGTTAGACGCATACTTATCAAATTGAATTGAAGATGAAGAAAGAGTTGGTTTACATTGTGGAAGAAAGACATGTATATGTGATATTAGATATTGACTAGTTATATACGAGCTAAAGATATATCTAATTTTCCCTACTAATCGAATGCGAATGTAGATGGGGATTCTATAGAAGTCTGATGTAGAAAAGCTGATTTTCAAAATTCTAAGGGCTAAACATGATGAACATTTCGTAAAGGGGAGTTTGTTTAAAATAAGAAAAGTTATGAATGTTTTGCCTACAAGTGGTCGTCAGAAGCTTTTAAATGTTAAATCATTTTATTCCTGCAAGTGGTATATAAATTTGTCAAATTTTAAATTTGTGAAATTTATTGTGAGGTAGAGAATGTGTAGGTAAGCCAGTTTCCGATTCCTGAAAAGTTTATGTTTAAAGAGAGCCAGGTTTCGATTCTGAGCAGTATGTGAGCCAGGTCACGATCTTGAATTTGTGAAAGCCAGACTACGATCCCGAGCACGAGTCAAGGGGGAGTCTGTTAACAAAAGGGAGTTTGAAGATTGTAGAGCCAAGTTAAGATCCTGACATTCACGCAAGCTGATGATGCTGATGAATTTAAGGAATCAAGAGATCTGATCAAGAGAATTAGAGTGAGGATATAGCCAGATCAAGATCCTGAAGATGATAAGAAGAGAGAGATTAAGGATGCTTTACACTGTTAGATATTTCGAAAGAGTTCGAGAAGACTGATAAAGACTGAAGATTGAAGACTCGACACCGAAGACTTCGTCAACATCTGAGGGGGAGTCTGTTAGTGCATATGTCTGTCGACTTCGTCTTGTATCGAGTCTTGTATTTGTTTAGATAGAACAGGGCACGCAAATCAAGAAATGTGGGTATAATGGTATTTCGCACGAAATAGCAAACAACTATTTCGTACGAAATCAAAAGGTATTTCGCATGAGATTGCTATTTCGCATGAAAGTGATTTCATGTGAAGTGATTTCGTGCGAAATCAGCTCATCTATAAATACCCAAGGTGCCTTGTCATTTGTAACTTTCCGGCTTGAGCACCGAACTGCTGCTGAAGTGTCTACTCGCTGTAATTCTTTGCCAAATCAATCAAAAGACAGTTTAAAGTGAATTGCAAGCTGTTTCGAACCTGATACGTTAGTTTCCGCCTCTCGTATTGAGAACAACACCTCTGAACGACTCGTTCGGGTCTGAAAACGATCCTACAAGGCCAATGGAAGAAATGTTGAAGACAGGGTTGCTATCTATCATTGAACAACTCTGTGATTTAACACCTTCAAATGATCCAAAATCTAAGGATGCAGTGATATTCAAGAATAGGCTGCAGCAATGAAGAGACCAGCTAATGGCGTTATACGCAAAAATGAAATTTGATGATGAAGAATCTGAAGAAAGTGATGAACAAAGCGATGGGTACATCTCTGATGTAATCCCACCTACGGAAGACTATTAGTTTATTTTTGCCACACCCCTTTCTTTGGCGGAAGCATGAGGTGTGATCATGAAAGGTTTTCATTGCATACGATTGGTAAACATACTACAAGCTCGTAAAAATAACTCCAAATGCAAAACATTACATAACTGAAAATCATAGTTTAAGTGTTTACATCACGAGACAACAAATTGCCTGAACAATTTACAACTTTATTCAAAAGCAAACATAAACCACATCCACGAGCAAGAGTAAGACTGTGCGCACATCCACTTTAGTTACCTGAAATACATGTGAGTTTTTGGAAAAACGTCAACATAATGTTGGTGTGAATTCATGCAGTTTTTGTATTGAATGTTGTCACACCCCCAAAATACCACATGCGGAATTACCGCGGGGCATGTGACGTACCAGGATCTAGCCACCAATCATATTGAACTCATAGGTGTATTTAAATAAAACTTTCATTTATTAACATTAAGTGTTACAACGTTACAAATAATTCACAGTATACAGCGGAAGCAAAATTCATTCATTAAGTGTTTACAAACCACAAGTAAAAAAAAACCATTAGTCTTGTGTTGTGATTCCACGTATCTCGACCCATGACCACTCTAACCTCCCAGACAGCAAGTCCCATCAATATGCACCTAAAGGCCTGCAAGGCATGTAACAACGAGTCAACAACAAAGTTGAGCGAGTTCACAGTTGGTTGTTTAGTTTTATGTGTTTGTTTTGAAAACCATAAGTTGTATTGTAAACCACGAGTTAACCAGTATCCTTGTTTCCCAAACCATATCCATAATCAGTGGGGGCTTCCCCATGTGAACCACTAGACCGTTACCATATCGACAACTGACGAAAATAAGTTGTGCCCTACGTCAATGTCTATCATCATTGACTAAGTGCCCAGATCCATTAGTACACGCCCGTCCTACCGGCACGGTGTGAGGCTTGTCAACCCTAATAGCGCTATTAACTAATGACCAGCTCGCCATTGGCCTGGCGATTAAGTCGATATAAAAATGAGAGACTTCATGATAGAGTTTTGTCTAGTAAGTTAAGGTTGTTGTCCTACCCAAGGAGGACGAACATACGTATTCTACCCAAGGAGAATACACAGGATTAACATTGGTATCCTACCCATGGAGGATGGTGGTACATATCCTACCCAAGGAGGATATATAGGTTCCGTTTAATTCTTTAACCCATTCCCAACCACCGGGAATCTCATGCCTTAGAAAGTGTGTGAACTCACCTTGGTTTGCTCGGTATGTATATCTACGTTACACTACTTGTTCCAAATGGATCAAACACGTCCTAGCATGAGTACCAATATCAATCAGTTTCCCAATCACTTAAGTTATACATTTTTCACATGCCATCCAAATAATGCACCATCATTAAACAGGTTGTATAAGTTGTATCGATTAGTCAATGTTGTTCATATCTCACACAATATTTGACCTATTGCACGTAACAGACAATAATTATCATTTACCACATTGTAATCATGCATGTCCTATAAACACTCTTAACACAACTCATGATTCGATTAATAGTTTCACATATACTCATTCAACCAATCATATATCCATATGTATATTCAGATCATATATATTAACACACTTGTATCATTTAACGTACTTATATACTTGGGCATTATTATTCCTTTATACATCTATTTTCAACATATAATCATTTATAAACATATAAAAGAAATTAAACACAATTAAAGGAATTGTGGAATATGATTAACAGTCCAACAACTTTGGCAGTATACCACAAAATCAACAATCAATTTAGATAATTGGCACTAATTATGAACATAATTTGCAGCCCAGTCAATTTATTCTCTGTCGTCCATACACTAACAATTTTGTGTTGGACTAACTAATGTAGCCCAACAACAAATCAGCCCCAAAGCCACAGGACCTACCCCCACTTGTTTACGTGACCCACTATTAAGATGTTTGATCCATGATGTGCATACATATGGCCCAGTTTAATTACATCTTTTGTACCATGTAGTTTTACAATATAATCAGTGAGATAACATTCCTAATACCCATTAATATCAAAATTTATCAACTAGCAAAACATCAAGATTCATACTAGTTACCATAACACATTTATTCTTCAATCATAAAATCCGAAACATCATATTACATGTCTTCACTATTTCACCTTATTCCTTCTAAGTCATCAATCCATTAAACCCACACCTAATAACCATTGAACAATCTGAATTCATGAGTTGATTCTTTTGTATAGCATTGCTTTCTATCCTAGAACACCTAACAGTTTTCATTCAAAACATCATAATCATCGAGTCACTATTAATCTAATTGACTACATGACCGTCATGCATGCGAATACGAAGTTCCGTTATCGCCAACAATATGTACACATATATAGCAACCTAAACCACTAACTACAATGAAAGCATACATTAAAACAGTAAATCACAGTTTGATCACTTGTGCATACCAATATCACGCAACACATGCATATATGTAGATGAAACAAGAATGATTATACTAACCGGATAAACGAAATAAGGAGTTAACACGTAAGAAAGGGGTTGCACTAGTCTAGCTCTCCTCCTTTTCTCCATCGACTTCAAGGGTGATTAGGGCTTGAGATTATGTGATTTGTTAACATATAATCCACGTATAAGTTGCTTGTGTGTGCGTGCGTATTTACTAACCCCAACATAGCCGGCCCACTATAACTTTAGTCGGCCCACTCTAACGTAAATCACATATATTAAAACAGTAATATATTAAACTTTAGTTGGCCCATTCACAATTTAGTCCAACATTGACTTGTTTACACTGTTTGATGTATTGCGGCCAAATCAGATGTGTTTGAGTGATCTGTAGTTAACATTGCATGCATTAATTATATTGTTCCACTAGCAAGATTTGCATGTGAAGTAAAGTTGTCGGCCACTCCTACCTTGATTCAATTAAATCAATTGTCGTCATCACATGTGATATTTGACATCCCATGTGCATCATCTGAACATGTAGTAGAGGTCCAATGGATATATTCATATTGTCTATATAACACACATAAGTTTAACATGAAAATACTTGATAAGTAACTTTAATTAAATTATTCCAAACGCTACACAATTCCTAATCTTTCATTCACTCATTAAAACAATTCACTTATCATAACATAAGGGTGCACATTTTACCACACAATGAATCATAAAAATACAGTTCCACAGTTCGTCAAATATGTATCAACAGTTAATCAAATATGCATCAGTTACAACACAAACAATTATGAGAAGATAGTGTGGAACAAGTAATGTGTCAAGGAAAGGCCTTGAAAGTTCGGGTTGTCACATCATCCCCAACTTGAAAGAAATTTCGTCCCGAAATTTAGCACGTAGTTACTTAGGAAGCTAGTTAGGTTGCGTGGTTTCCTGGTTTTTCCTGGGGTGTCACATCATTCCCCCGTTGGTTTGGAATTTCGTCCCGAAATTCCGCAGTGGCTTCAGCCTCAGCAGTGGTTTCATTGTTCTTGAACAACTGGGGATACTTGAGTTTCATTTGGTATTCTCGTTCCCAGGTGAACTCTGGGCCACGACAGGAGTTCCAATAAACTCGAACATGAGGTATTCTGGTGCGCTTGAGAATCTTAACATCTCGGTCTGTGATTTCTACTAGTTCCTCGACGAATCGCAGCTGATCGTCGATTGTGAGCTCCTTCAAAGGAACTATGAGAGTATCATCCGACAGACACTTCTTCAGATTTGACACGTGGAATACGTTGTGAACTCCACTGAGTTCTTCAGGTAGATTCAACTTGTAAGCGACTTTGCCAACTTTCTCAATGAGTTCTGTAACATTTGTGCTCGAAATCATTATGAACAGTTCAATTATCAATAAAACAATGTTATTTGATCCCAATGTTTGTTTGGTTGTGTTTTACATTTTTCATGTTTTAACTTTTGTTCGATTTTAAACTCTACATTGCTTTCTGGAGAATTATACGCAAACTGGTGCGTAAACGTACTCAGTTTAATGTGACAAATACTCCGGAACATCAACATATACTCAACATACCTTAAATAACCTTTACATAACTTATAAATAAGTTTTGAAGGCTTTGGTATAGCAAAAACAAGTTAATTCGCTTACAGGGACTAAACTTAACAAACAGCGAAAGTATGCCAATTTGAACTGTAACAAACATTCCGGAACATGTCCATAAGTTAAACATACCATAAATATCCTTTACATAGCTTACAAATAGGCTTTGAGGGGTTTGGTATGCTAAAATAAACTTTTGGATCATTCAGGGACTAAAATTGTCAAAAAGTGCACAAGTTTGCACTTTCGCGCATAACTTACGTTCTGAATACATCCGGACATCCAAAAATTTATGTAAACATCCTAATATTATGCCTTAGTGTTTGGCATGAGAAAAATCCATTCGTCGCGTCATTTGGATCGTTTTTCGTGCTTATGCGCATTCCGTCGTAATTAACCGAACATCGCGATCGTACGGCCAAACGAACCAACATCCGACATATTTTTGAGCATGTTTCATGTCCACAATGTTTAGGCATCATTTTAGGGCCTTAAAGTTGGCTTTACGGGCCTTAGAAGTGTCGGAAATGGGTTAAACATGCAACAGGGACCAAAACTGCCAATTCTGAAAGTTTGTGCAGATCAGACATAGCCAGGCGGCCCGCCTGGGTTTTGCCTGTCTGCTGACGCGGGCCGCGTGGCCCCTGCAGATGCAGAAAGTTATTTTTCTTGCAAAACTTGGCCTTTCAAACACTCCAAAGGGCAATGCCCTTTCACAATCTGTAGAGTTAAGGTCATTATAAGCCACCACAACATCTTGACAAGTGTACGCATAAGATCGTGGCACGATATTCAAGAAACCATCCTAACGGCTTTACTTTTCCTATAAATACCCCCCCTCCATTTGTGTTAAAACCAACAAAACTGATCAAAGAGCTCTAAGTTGATGCCATTGCTTCATACCTGAGCTCCTGGATCAAGTTTAGCTTTCGGGGACCCTTCGTAAGTGTTCTTTCGTTCTTTTAATCACTTTCTAGTGCTAAAGTCAAACTTTGTTTGACTTTCTGCGTTGACCAGCCCGTGGTCAACACGAAGTTCATTTGAACTTCATAACGTGAGCGTGATCACGATGGTTATAGTCCATGGCGACTATACCTACTGATTACCACGTTATCTAGGCTCAGTGACGAGTCGTAGTTTCGGCCAAAATGCGCATTCTTGCGTATTTTGTAACCAAACTACTCGTGAGCATCAAAGCCGTTTGTTTTGATGCCAAACCTGTTTTCTAAACTTAGTTAAGCATGTTCTAACATGCTTAGCTCGTCACTTTTAGTATAGTGCTTATATAGGGTCGTAAGGTAAGCGATCTAAACCATCGCTTATACTTTCGAACCTGACCCATTTGGTCGATCATTAGGATCCGACCAAACACATTAGGTGACCATAGCTGTAACCTTCCGAAGTTATACCTTGTGGTCACGATGTTAGGCGTTCCAAACGCGTTCTACGCGAACGACGCGTTAAGGTAGCATAAGCTACCTAAACGGGTCGTAATAGGCCGTAAGCACTTAGGTTAGGTTTCATTTTAGTATGTAGGCTTTGTTAAACCATATTACACGAGTCTCCATACTTGTTTGGTTTACGAACCCGCATACTATCCGATCCTTCCGATTTTGGTCCGGTATATTAATATAGCTACCTATTAGGTGCCGTTTGATATTCTGTGATCTCTAGCATTATCTGGTTATTATACAAGAACTTCAAAGCAATCTCAGGTGAGTACATAGAACCCCATCTTTTACATGTTTTCGAGGAGTTCATTTGAGTACATAGAACCCCATCTTTTACATGTTTTCGAGGAGTTCATGTGAGTACATTGAACCCCATCTTTTACTGTTTTCTAAACTGTTTTGGGGTGAAACACATGTGCCTACTTGTTACTTTCATGCTTTTCATGCTTTCACATCATAGTACATTTATAGTACATGATTTCATTACATTCTATGCTATGTATGCCCATTGTGTGCGTACTTAGTACATTGTTTTACATTACATTTCATGCTATGTATGCCCATTGTGTGCGTACTTAGTACATTGTTTTACATTACATTTCATGCTATGTATGCCCATTGTGTGCGTACTTAGTACATTGTTTCACATTACATTTCATGCTATGTATGCCCATTGTGTGCATACTTAGTACAATTGCTTACATCACATGCCTTCATTTTGGTATGACATTTGGTTTGTTTAACATGGAACAATACATTCATTAACATTAGCTACGCCGTTCGTTAGTAGGTAGTGGTACCATAGGAATTGACAACTCCCGTTCCTGAAATCCTGGGTTTGTTTGGATTGGAAGGAATGACCGAATTCGATATACATAACTTAGATAAACCTTTAATCTGTTTAAGGGTTTATCGCCACAGTCTCAAGGCTTGGATGTATGCATTTTCACAATGCCGCATAAATGTTTGTATCAGTATAGCATGCATTGTTCCACAAAACATAAACGTTGATTTAAACCATGTTTTACTTCAATACCTTGTTTTGTGCATTTTACATATGGTTCAGTTGATATATTTCACTTACCATACATGATTTATTTTGGGTACACATTACATGATCTACATTAAACATAAACATTTTGACACTGATATACACATTTGGTGGTTTACATGGAACATAGACATTTCGATATGGTTTACACAATAACACTTGACAATTGATTTATACATGAACAATTTACATGGTGGTTGGTTTGGGTAAATGGTTTGAGTAACGTGGCGTATGTAATATGGTACAAGCATGGTGGATACACCGCTGGTACTTCCTATATATAAATGTTTGTATAATATTACCTATCATAGCATTATTTAAATCATTTCAGTATAGACATGTTACCTTTTCCACAAATAACATATTCTTCACAAGACGTTGTTTTACAAACAAACTTATCTTATACAAACTCATTTTTACTCTCCTTTAACCTTACATTTTATTTATACATGTCATCTGATCTTATCGTTTCTCATATGATTTACAAGACTAAACAATTTACAAGGTTCATGATTGACTGTTATTAAACGTTTTCTTTAAACTCAAGTCATGAATCCCGTTGTCTCAAAACCCATGTATCTCACAGGCATTTTTATGCTGACGTACCTACTTTCACATGTGTTTTCAGGAGCTGTCGCTTAGGATGATGATTGTGACACTAGGGCGGACCTGTGCCTTAGAGACATAAAACGATGATAGACTTAGTTTAATTATGTTATAAACCCTTTATTTTCCTGTTTGAAGACAATGTAACACTCGTGTTTGATAAATAAAATATAACTTTGTATGCCATAGTTGTGAAACAATTAATTCTGTCCCAACACTCCCCAACGTTTCCGCCGCGGTTGCATGTTATACGCGGTCGGGGTGTGACAATTTCGAATGGTCCGACATAACGCGGATTGAGTTTGCCTCGTTTGCCAAAACGAACTACACCTTTCCAAGGTGAGACTTTGAGTAGCACTCGACCCCCAACCTGGAACTCGAGTGGTTTCCTGCGTTTATCAGCGTAGCTTTTCTTACGGTCACGAGCTGCCGCCATTCGTTTTTGTATCTGAGCAATCTTCTCAGTTGTGTCTACCACAAGTTCTGGACCTGTGATTTGGCTGTCACCAACTTCTGCCCAACAAAGAGGTGATCGGCATTTACGTCTGTACAATGCCTCAAACGTAGCGGCCTGGATACTGGTGTGGTAGCTGTTATTATACCAAAATTCCTTTAAAGGGAGGTGTCTTTCCCAGCCGCTACCAAAATCAATCACACATGCCTTAAGCATGTCTTCAAGGGTTTGGATGGTGCGTTCAGACTGCCCATCCGTTTGCGGGTGATATGCTGTGCTCATGTCTAATCGAGAGCCAAAAGACTTGTGCATCGCTTGCCACAATTCAGAGGTAAAACGCGCGTCGCGATCAGATATAATAGAGGTTGGCACTCCGTGCCTTGAAACCACTTCCGTTAGGTACACGTCTGCTAGGGTAGAGAACTTATCCGTTTCCTTGATGGCTAGAAAGTGTGCTGGTTACGCGAGACAATCAACGATCATCCAGGTGATATTGTTTCCGCTTCGAGTTGTAAGTAGACTAGCGACCAAATCCATGGCAGTCTGTTTTCGCGTTCCATATAGGTGTTTCTGGTTGCTAACACTTCACCTTGACTTTCCCACAAGTCAAAAATCATCCCCATACCTAGCTAGGTGGGCCTTCATGCCCGATTACCAACACAAGGTTTATAAATCCTAATGCCTCTCATCAAAAACCCAGATGACTAGAATATCGAAGCCGGTGTGCTTTGCCCAACACGAGTTCCCTACAGTTGCCGTATAATGAGATCCACATTCGTTCCATGAAGTAACGAGTATCGTCCGACCGGTCAAAGGTTGCTTCTCCATGCCCCGCATGGGTTTGACTTGAAAATCCTCTTCCTTCAGTTCTCCCGTTTGAGCAGAGCGAGTCTGATCATATAAGTTAGAGTCGATAGCGAGCTGCAGGTCTCGTGTACGATCAGGTTTCACAGTCGTACTCATTCAGAAGTTCCATCCAGCGATGCCATTGCATGCTTTAGCTCTTTCAAACATCGATACACGGGAGGCCCTTGTGATCGGTCTAGGTAATGCATTTGGTACCGTCCAAGTAATGCCTCCAATTTACATCCGAGAACCACGGTTCCCACCGCAGGTTATATGTTGTACAGTTCCTCTTCGTGATTTCATTACGTAAGTCATCACCTTCTCATGTTGCATCGGCGTGTGACTGGGAATCTAATTCAAACCATCATGGTATACTACTAAGTCATCAGTACTTTCGGATAAAGACGATACCCAGTGTATTGTTGAGTTGCAATTCGAAAGCTGAAAAGACGTCCCCCTGTTTGTCTTCCATGAACACAGCACCATGCTGCGCTAAAGAGATTTAAGCTCCACGATCTTTGGTGTTGATCAGTCTCTAACAAAATGGATCCTAGCAAGATCCACGTGTATTCCCACTTCGTTGGTTACATGGTCAAAATGCATCTCTCGAATCTAGAAGTTACATTTACCAAGACTTCACACGTAATGGCTCCTCCCTCAGAAGCTCTAAAATAAGACACAGATGTCGTCCATGATGTTCCTTTCTCCTAGAAATGATTCAACACGTCATCAATAAGCATGGCCGATTCATGTGGTCTATAAAGCTGCTGGTGTGTTGATTAACTCAATGGTCATGGTGTACAAAGTCGCAATGGCCGTTTTGCGTTCGATAGGCCGTTCCGGGAACATTCTCCCCTTGGACTTCCGTCTTGATAATAGCTCTTTCGTTAATCAATCCTTGAATGGAAGCTTGTCCCTCGCAACTGGTTAACGGGGTGTTACTACATGGTCGAAGCGAATGGTTCTTGACTGTTACCTTACTGAGTTTCTCGATAATCAGAACACATACAAAAAGGCTTATCTTTCCTGGTATAACTGGGGCTCCCCAAAGCGAAAAAACTAGGTCCGATAAAACTCCTGTCCAACCGCTCCCGTGGTTGAGTAGACAGTTCTTGCAACCCTCCTGGTGTAGGATGGTAAGAGTACAAGCATTCGGAGCTGCATCGGGCGTGAGGTCAAACTGTGATTCTGCCTAACAGTTGTGATAGCAATCCTGGAAGTTCTTCAAGTAGCTCATCGGGAGAGATCGCAAACAACTGATGGATCCTCGATCCTCCCTTCCTTAGCCTTACATCAGTAATAGTTGCTAACAATGGCGGGGTAATCCTTCCGTGGACCTTCCAGGCTTTTATTGCAGAACTGACGCTAACCTTTGCACAATTCTGATATTTGAAACAGATGACGATTCTCCACTAGGGAGAGGGATACGCAAGTTTTCTTCTCACAGAGTATATCTGCGTGATGTATGGACTACCAACCCATTCTAACTACTGCTTCAAACCATCGAGGATAGCAGAAAGAAGATCGATGTCGAACGCTTGTCCCACAAGGTCGAGTTTGCATCCCAATGAACATACGAGGCTTCAATTGTCTTGCCATCAGCCGATTCCACAACAGGTTCGATTTCAAGAAGCATCAGGGTTAAGCAAAACAATGACGAAGCGATTAGTTACTAAGAACGTGTAGGCCACCATGTTGTTATAATCCTGACGTCGCCCACGCCAATCCCTAATGTCCCTCCATGAGCATCATTTTGTTGTTTTCGCTCGGAGAATTTCCAGTACTGCTGTCGTTCCCTCGGTTGTTGTCACCTTCGTTTCCATACTGTAAGCTACGATCACGAGTACCTTGATGTTGACACGACTGATGCCTCTAATATTGTTGCCTGTAACGGTGTCCTGTGTCCTTTCACCAACAAGGTCCATCTTTTCACATTCCGTGCCACGTCCTAAGGCACTACTCATGGTGCGGGCGGTTACACATTCCACGTTGTAGTCGATTGTCATTGCTTATGTCCCGATTGATTCGTAAGAGTTGACTCCCATGAGTCGCTGACAAGGGTTAAGGATTCGATTGAAACCAATTCGCTGGTGCTCGTTGCCGGTGCTGAGGTCGGCAAAGTACTACGCTCATCCTCCTGTTCATCGATGTTGCAAGTTGTTTGAGTAATACACGGTCTGTTACGAGGGTATTGCAGAAGTGATCACACTTCTGGATCTAAGATGTCAATACATGAGTTCCAGCAAACGAAGAGGAGTAAGAAAGGTATCGATCAATCAGCCGACGCTGCGACATCCAACTCAGGGACGTTCGTATAAGCACCTAACATTCTACACGGTTCGCTAAGTGTTCAGATGAGTGTTCAGGTAATACTCGAGAGCATGGAGATTCGAAAGGATCCATAGAGGAACGAAAAGTTCACGTTCGAGTAGGGGACAATCACTACTATGACCCCTATAGGTTTGTTATGTTTCACATCAGTCAAATAGCGGAACGGAACCCCTTTTCCACTTGCTAAGGCTCACTGGGATTCGCATGCACCCCACATTATTATTATGTGTGCACCCACAATAATATTGTGATTTGCATGCTCATCTCAGCTCCTCTTAACTCATGTCAAATGGTTCCTCAAACTCGAGTAGCAACCAAAGAGCATCACGAAACGTAAGTCATGAATGTTTAGGGAAATACCACCCTATCAGTTACATAACACATGCAAGTAATACATGAATTCATACTGTTGTACTAAAAGTGCAATCACATGCTATATCATATGTAAGTGTTCACTAGTTATGCAGTACGATGAGTATATAAGAGATGAACCTTGTAATCTGGAGCTGAGTGTCATGGTCGTATGCACGTTTTCAGAACTGTTTGGTTATAGTCTACTTTTACAATGACGTTTTTCCCTTTTTTTTAAAAAAAAAACAAGTTCACTATAACCAATGGCTCTGATACCAATCTGTCACACCCCCAAAATACCACATGCGGAATTACCGCGGGGCGTGTGACGTACCAGGATCTAGCCACCAATCATGTTGAACTCATAGGTGTATTTAAATAAAACTTTCATTTATTAACATTAAGTGTTACAACGTTACAAATAATTCACAGTATACAGCGGAAGCATAATTCATTCATTAAGTGTTTACAAACCACATGTAAAAAAACCATTAGTCTTGTGTTGTGATTCCATGTATCTAGACCCATGACCACTCCAACCTCCCAGACAGCAAGTTCCATCAATATGCACCTAAAGGCCTGCAAGGCATGTAACAACGAGTCAACAACAAAGTTGAGCGAGTTCACAGTTGGTTGTTTAGTTTTATGTGTTTGTTTTGAAAACCATAAGTTGTATCATAAACCATGAGTTAACCAGTATCCTTGTTTCCCAAACCATATCCATAATCAGTGGGGGCTTCCCAATGTGAACCACTAGACCGTTACCATATCGACAACTGACGAAAATAAGTTGTGCCCTACGTCAATGTCTATCATCATTGACTAACTGCCCAGATCCATTAGTACACGCCCGTCCTACTGGCACAGTGTGAGGCTTGTCAACCCTAATAGCGTTATTAACTAATGACCCGCTCGCCATTGGCCCGACGATTAAGTCGATATAAAAATGAGGGACTTCATGATAGAGTTTTGTCTAGTAAGTTAAGGTTGTTGTCCTACCCATGGAGGACGAACGTACGTATTCTACCCAGGAGAATACGCAGGATTAACATTGGCATCCTACCTGTTAGGATTTTTAATGACCTGTGATCCTTACATGATATCCTAACAGTGATCCTTGTTTCTGTGGCAGATAGTGATCCTCAGAAGAGCTTCAGGATCAGGATCATGGATCATCCTAAGGATCCTCATACTAATGATTGTTCTCTTTGAATTTCATGTTGTTTTGCAGGAATTACGAGTTGGACCTGGTCTTGGCAACGTTATTAAGGAATCTTCCACGCTAATCTCGCACATGTATAACCGGAAATAGACGTTGTGAAGAATATGGAAACTTAGCACAAATTACGGATAATTTGTTAGGCTAAATTTACTTCTATTTCTAAAAGGGGTAACGAGCTAGTAGTTAGGTGACTTGCCTAAATTCAACCACACACACTTATATAAACGGCACTCCCAAGCATTTGGAGGGGACGACACATTTCTTACACGCTCTAGCATACTACACCATAGTGATCCTTGTACCTAGCTCGTTACTATCCGAAGTTGTAAACGTTATTTTTTATATTGGAACTTGGTGATCGGTAGTTTCCATCACCCGAGGTTTTTTATGCCGGAGATCATTCATTGATCAAGGGCTTTTTCCTCGTATAAATCTTTGTGTCACTTGTGCAATTTACATTTAAGTGATCCTTATCTTTATTCATCATTTCAAGCATCATTCCCCATTACAGAGAGTTTGGTTGCATTATCCTTGTGTGATTTTTGACCAAAACAGTTTGGCGCCCACCGTGGGGCAATTGGTGCTTCATTCATAAGAAAGTTTTCTGTTGGTGATCATTCCGGATCGTTGCATACGAATACATGGCTTCATCGGTGAAGAATACCTCTACTGCGATGTCTGCGGTCAATTCATCTCAGGGCATTCCACCTTTGCCTCCACCACCAGCTGGATCTCAGAAAAATGCTGAGAAGAAACCAACTCCTATTTTTCTCTAAACCTCCAACTTCTTCTGCTTCCTATACTCCCACTACTAGTGACATATTTACTTTGATTTTGCAGATGAGAGATCATATACAGCAACAGGACAAGACCAATGACAGGATCCTCAAAGAAATCGGAGATCTCAAGAAACAAAAGAAAGCGGCAGAGGATCGTTCTCCACTGGTGCCCAAATCTTTGAATTTTGATACTCCGGTGGTTACTTCTCAGCCATCAGAGGTTCCAGATATTCAACATGTGGGTGGACCAAGAGGAGTGCACTTCAGTTCAGCAATAGTGACTCAGGCATCAGGTTCATACTTCCAGCCAGCAGGATCCTATCCTCAGCATATAGGGTCCTTCATGAATTCAGGAGCCTACTCAGGAGCATCCCAGGTTCAAGGATCCTCCTTTGTTCCAGGATCATCCCAGGTTTAAGGATCCTCCTTTGTTCCAGGATCATCCCAGGTTCAAGGATCCTCCTTTGTTCCAGGATCATCCCAGTTTCAGGGATCCTTCCAGATGCCAGGATCCTTGAAGAGTTTGCAAACAGGAAGTTCAGATGTCCATCAGGGAGATTTTATTCCAATGCAGACCATTGCTTCCACTGGTCCCTCCATCATCCCAGAGTCCCAGCAATATGGAATCACATCCAGTGTTCCTAACTTGAACCCAATGGGAGGTAACACTTTTAATAATTCTCTTACCACTAACCATGGATTCATGCAGGATGCAGGTATCAACCACGCTATGGCCAAAGAGCTACAAAAACTGAAGGATATGATATCAAGTGTTCCAGGGGTGGTCAAACCTATCCCGGAGATTGCAGATGGAAGCCATAAGATATCTCGTTTTGCACCACCAATTTGTGATGATGAGATACCCAAAAGATTCCATATTCCAACTATGAAGCTGTATGATGGTTCAACGGATCCTGAGGAACACATAGCACAATACAGGGAGAGGATGGAGATCAATCCGATTCCAGAAAGGTTAAAGGAAGCGTGCCTATGCAAGGGATTTGGATCCACTCTTACTGGATCAGCTCTCAAATGGCTGCTAAGTCTTCCCCCTTACTCTATTACTTTATTTGCCAATCTAGTTAACTTATTCAATAATCAATTTTCTTGTAGTAGAAAGTTTGAACGATTAACTAGTGATTTATACAGGATAACTCAAGGTCATAATGAATCATTAAGGGATTATATAACCAAATTTAGTAAAGAATCCTTGGACATTCCCAACTTGGATATAGCCACGGCTGTTGAGGCCTTCAAGATGGGATTGCTTAGGGATTCATTATTCTATGATGATCTTGTTATGACACCATGCAGGAACCTAGATGAAGTAAGGACTCGGGCACTCAGGTTCATCCGGCTAGAGGATGACAAGAGGATCCAGGAGAGAATGGTAGGATCCTCAAAACAAGAAAAGCAAGGATCCTCGTTCAAGAACAACAAATTCAAATCCTATAACAGAACTGACAACCAGAACGTGCATGCTGTTGACCAAGAAGATGATGATGAGGATTATCCTCCAATTTCTGAATATTGTTTTTCCGTTGATAACCATGAACTAATCCTTGCGATGCAGAATCTAGGAGAAAAAGCCAGATGGCCCAGAAAAAATGACAAACCGGCCGCAATTAAAGACAAATCAAAGTGGTGTGCATATCATGAGGATTTTGGGCATTTAACAGAGGAGTGCATCGCATTGAGAAAGGAAATTGGATATCTGCTGAGCAAGGGGCACTTAAAGGAGTTGCTGGGAAGAAAAAAGCCAAGGACTCAGGATCCTGAAAGGATCCCTAAAAAAGCTCCAGCCCCTCCGGCAGATGCACAAGTAATAAACTTTATTTCTGGAGGATCAGACATCTGTGGTACATCCTTCTCAGCAGCTAAAAGGCATACCAAGGAGGCTAAAATGGATAATGGAGAAAGACCTATTCGAACATCGAGTGTTTCGGAAGGAAAAGTCATAACCTTTGATGAGGATGATCGTGTTGACATCCAGGATCCTCATCATGATAGTTTGGTTATTACTCTTTTTATTTCTAACCATTTTGTCCGCATGATCCTTATTGACGGAGGGAGCTCAGTAAACATTATCCAGCTAGATGTTCTGAAGAAAATGGGTATCCCTGAATTAGATATCACACCAAGATCCTCCGTGCTTGTGGGATTTAGTGGCGAAACTAAGAGAACCCTGGGGGACATCAAACTCCCAATTTATGTGGAAGGATTACATAATTATCAAAAATTTTGTGTTATTGACTGTTTATCTTGTTGTAATGTTATCCTTGGCAGGCCCTGGATACACGATATGAAGGCAATCCCGTCCACCTACCATCAATGTGTGAAGCTCCTTAGCCCTTGGGGAATAGTCAAGATCGATAGTGATCAGCAGGAGGCTAAGGATTGTTACACCTCATCAATGAAACCAGCCTCGAAATCAAGGGAGCAATAGCAATTAAAGTATCCTCCAAGGAATGTCTTGGAGGCGAGAGAACAGGATGTGGTCGAAATCCTCATGGATCCTGATGATCCTGAATCCAAAATCTGTATCGGATCAGGGATCCTTGGCAAGATGAAAGAAGACCTTGTATCCTTCCTCAAAAGAAGAAAGTCTACCTTTGCATGGAAACATGAGGATATGACAGGTATATCTAAGGATATTATCACTTATAAACTTGGCATTGACAGGTCATTCAAACCAATCCATCAAAAAAGGAGGAAGTTTGCACCAGAAAGAAATGCCATTATCCAGGAAGAGGTAGAGAGATTGCTACGAGCAGGTATGATTAGAGAATTAAAGTATCCAAGATGGCTGGCCAATGTGGTTGTTGTTCAAAAGAAAAATGGAAAGTGGAGGGTATGTGTCGATTTCACTGATTTAAATAAGGCATGTCCCAAGGATCCTTTCCCATTACCCCACATTGACTCCATGGTGGATGCAACGGCGGGTCATGAACTGTTAACTTTTATGGATGCCTCATCTGGATTCCAACAAATTCAGATGGAACCATCTGACCAAGAGGATACGGCTTTTATGACCCCAACCGGTTTATATTGTTATATTGCTATGCCGTTTGGATTAAGGAATGCAGGTGCAACATATCAAAGGCTGGTGAATATGATGTTCAAGGATCAGATTGGACAGACTATGAAGTGTACATAGATGATATGGTGGTGAAATCCATAAAAGCTGAGGATCACCTAAGAGACTTGGAGGAAGCATTTGATATCCTTGACAGATATAACATGAAGCTTAACCCTTCAAAATGTCACTTTGGTGTTAAAGCAGGTAAATTCTTAGGATATATGGTAACGAAGAGGGGCATTGAAGCAAGCCCGGAACAAATCAAAGCATTGGTGAATATCAAATCTCCTGCCAACGCTAAGGATGTGCAAAAGCTAACAGGCAGGATAGCAGCTTTAAACAGATTTATATCCAAATCCTCAGAGAGGTGTAAAGATTTCTATGATATCCTAAGGAAGAACAAGAAATTCGAGTGGACTGAGAAACATGAGAGTGCTTTACAAGCCCTCAAAGAATACCTATCCTCAGCCCCAGCGTTGATGAAACCAGAAAAAGGAGACGTGTTATCCTTATATCTTGCGGTATCCTCAAAAGCAGTAAGTGCAGTCCTTGTTAAGGATCATGAAGGTACACAATATCCTGTCTATTATGTAAGTAAGAGTTTACTTGATGCTGAATCCAGGTATTCACACCTTGAAAAGCTTATTCTTGCATTAATTATGGCATCTACTAAGTTAAGACATTATTTTGAAACTCATGTTATTGTTGTTAGAACTAATTTTCCAATTAAGAATGTCCTCAGGAAACCAGAGATGTCCGGAAGGATGGCTAAGTGGGCAGTAAAACTTAGTGCCTTTGATATAAGATATGAGCCTAGAACAGCCATCAAATCCCAAGCATTAGCATACTTTGTGGCTCATTTCAGTAGTGATTTACAAAAGGAAGCCGAATTGGAAGCCCAGCAGCTGGAGGAAACCAAGGATCCTTGGATACTACATACTGATGGATCCTCAAATGTCAAAGGCATGGGGCTTGGTATACTACTAAAATCGCCACAGGGAGACACAATACCCCACTCCATAACTTGTGAGTTCCAAGCCACTAACAATGAGGCTGAATATGAAGCCTTGATTGCTGGTTTGCAAATTGGTAAGCATATGGGGATCAGGTATCTTGAGGTATACGTGGATTCATTGTTAATCACTAATCACTTTAATGGATCCTATGTTGTTAAAGGTGAAAAACTAACTAAATATTTAGAGATAGTCAAAGAATTGGCACTCTCCTTTGTTTTCTTTAGTTTGACACAGGTACCAAGGGAAGAAAATACAGAAGCTGATGCATTGGCTAATCTAGGATCATCTTTGAAGATCCCAGAGGATATAAGTATCCCCATCATCCATATCCTGGCTCCTGCTATTGAAAATCAAGTGGCCATGGAAATAGAAGAGGATTCTGCAATGATCCCTAGTGAGGATACTCAATCTTGTTCAGGATCATGGATCTCACCAATCATGAGATACTTACAACACGGAGAGATTCCTGTGGGAGAAAACCCTAGGGCTTTCAGAATTAAGGTATCTCAATTCACAATCTTAAATAATATGTTGTATAAGCGATCTCTTGCAGGACCATATTTAAGATGTATCGAGGATCCTGAAGTTCAAGAAGTTTTAAAAGACTTCCATGAAGGAGATTGTGGAAACCACACTGGGGGCAGGGCATTGTTCTCAAGGATCTTAAGAACAGGATACTACTGGCCAACTATGAAAAGGGATGCTGTGGAGTATGCTAAGAAGTGTGATCCTTGTCAAAGACACAACAATATCCTTCATCAGCCGGCTGAATTTCTACACCCTATATCCTCCTCTTGGCCATTTATGAGATGGGGGATGGATATAGTTGGCAAGCTCCCTAAGGCACCTGGTGGAAAAGTGTTCATGCTTGCTATGACTGATTACTTCTCCAAGTGGATAGCGGCTGAAGCTTTTGCACAAGTCAGAGAGAAGGAAGTTATATCCTTTATTAAGAGAAATATTATAACTAGATTTGGCATTCCTTCTGAAATTATATGTGATAATGGTTCCCAATTTATTGGGGGCAGAACTACTAACTTTTGTGACAGCTGGGGGATTAAGATGCTAACATCAACACCAGTCCACCCACAAGCTAATGGTCAAGCAGAATCATCCAACAAGATCATCATCAACAATTTGAAGAAGAAACTTGGATCCAAGAAGGGGAAATGGGCAGAAGAATTACCTTATGTGCTTTGGGCTGATAGGACAACCCCCAAGAATGCTACTGGTCAAACACCATTCTCTTTGGTATTTGGGGCAGAATCAGTGATCCCAACAAAAATGGTGGTCCCAACTGCTAGAACAAGTACCCGTGATCCTGAGGAAAATGATGAGAACCTGGTTCAAGACTTGGATACTATTGAGGAAATCAGGGATTTGGCTAGGATAAGGATGGCTAGCTACCAACAAAGAATGGCTGGTGCTTACAACAAAAATGTCAGGATAAGGAAATTCCAAGTTGGGGATATGGTATTGAGAAAAGCATTCCAGAATACCACCAATCCTGCTGATGGAAAATTAGCACCAAAATGGGAAGGCCCTTATTTGATTGAAGATGAAGCAGGAAAGGGGGCATATAGATTGCTAACCATGGAAGGTGATTTGCTACCAAGAGCCTGGAATGCTGTCCACTTGAAGAAATATTTCATGTAAGCAGGATCCTCCTGGCACATATGATCCTTACATTAGAGGTATCCTTGAAGGATCCTTAAGGTGTCAATGATCCTTACTCTGGTAATATCCTAATCTTGAACTATTTCATTTTCTTATTTTCTTATTTAAGGATAAGGATCATGTATCCTTTATCCTTCTCTCACAAGATTTTGAGTCTTGATAGTCCAGGTATCCTTAGAATATTGTTGATAATCTTTCAGAAGCAATTCAGATCCTTGGGTTTAACCCCAGTTGTTTGGGCTTGTCCCCAGTTATCCTTGGGCCTGTCCCCAGTTTCGCCTGTAGCGCACGATGATCCTGGTATAGTTCAAGTCTTTGGGACCAGTACTCGCTTTAGGGGCTGATAATTCCATTGTACTGGCTATACCTAGGATCCTACGTATAATGGTAGACGTACCATACATCCGTTCCTAAGGTTTCTAACGTTTTCACGTTAGCTAAGGTTTTGGCATTATCGTGTCACTAAGTTTGGATAGTTGCCAGTAAGGGCCATACTCCAGTTTACATACGATCCTTGGGCTTGTCCCCAGTTATCCTTGGGCTTGTCCCCAGTTATCCTTGGGCTTGTCCCCAGTTACTAACTCTTATCTTATATTGGCTTAGTCCCAGGTTATGCTCTATTTCAGGTCCTTGAAGTTAAACAACTAAGGATCCCTGATCCTTATTTCTCTCTAAGGTTTATCTTATAGTTATCCTGATTATGGTTAGGATCCTAACTTGGATCCTCAGGTATGATCCTTAACTATTTTTATATTATTCATTGTTTATTTGAATCACCCTTATACTTTGACAACTGAACTTATGATCCTTAAAACATACACTACTTTTTGGGATTTTTCGACTATAGGATATTTGATCATGGATCATATCCTAAATGCTTTCAATCTGAGTTATTCAAAGTAACTTATTTAATAAGTATACATCAAGACAATTAAAAATTAAAAGAACTTAAAGGATAACAACACAGGATAAGCGACAAAAGTTAAGATTTTATTTATTAAGCATAAAGACTAACCCTTCATAGGTTGTCAAAATTACCTACCCCGAGCATCTACCAGCAATACGTGGCCCGTCCGCTGGGGTAGGTAAAGGGTGTCCATGATAACAGTTTTCAAGTTGTGCAGGAAAGTAAAGGCGGCAGGATCACAATGGTTTCATCCCCCAAACAGAGGATCCCTCCACCATATGCAATCCTACCTATTGTCTGAAGGATCCTTGATCCTTAACCCTAAAACTATTGTTCATAAGTACAGACCATAAACTGTTCAAACAACCACCAAACAAACAAACAAAAAATTGGACTCCGACTATGTCTAGAAATTTCCTTCATCGCCCAATCCTGCAGCTTAATCCTTCGCTGCATCATCACCACCAGCTCCACTTGCCTCACCACCCTGATCCTTGCCACTGCCTCCAGCCTCAAGCGTCAAGATCTCCTCAGCCTCTTCATCGTCCTCCAGTTCAGCCAGCCTTGCTTTCCAGCCCTCCACATCCCAGGTGCTCTTGTCAAAAGCAGGATCCTGAGCTTCCATGGCCATTTGCAGTTGGATCTTGTACATTGCTATGGCGGCAGAAACCTTAGCATCCTGGGTGATCTCGTGCTTCTCATAGTCAAAGTTGATCAGCATCTTCGTAGCATCATTCTTGGTGGCCTGGTGCTCCTTCTGAAGATCGACTATCTTGAGATCCTTCAGCACAGCAACTTGTTGAAGATCAGCAATCTTGCGATCCTGATCCTCAACATGGCCAACATATGTCTCTATCTCCGCAAATTTCTGCAAGGAAGACAAAGGAATGATGTCAGAAGCCAAGTGATCCTCAAACGAGCAGGATATGTAAGCAGGGACAGTGATCCTTACCTCATTAAAATAGTCCAGGAACTGTTGGCGGATCAAGGGAAGGCCTTGCAGATCCTCAGCCTCGGAGGTCTTTCTCTTCTTGCCTCCCTTTCCTCTGAGGGGTGCTTTAGGGACCGAAGCTGTTGGGCTAGCAGCAGGAGTCTTCTTCTTAGAGGATTTGACGTTAGTAAAATCAGTGATGCTGAACTTCGAGGCAGATTTGGTGGATTTTCCAGCACCTACACAACCAAAACAAGATAAGTATCTTAATTTCATTTGACTCTCATTATATAATTACTCCTTAAATAAGGATACTTACTTGACATTGTGACAGAAGCAGAGGAATTCCGGAGCAACATTTTGAACGAAATAGATACGAGAAGAAAAACAAAGCAAGCAAGAAAGAAGATGAAGGGGAGAATACCTGTTCAAATCCTCTGAATGCGGTTATAAAGGGAGAAGTTCTTGATTTTAAATGCAAACGATCCTATCCCTATCTTTATTTATAATCATGATTTGTGCAGGGCTGTCACCTCCGTGACGTCAGGATTGCAACGGATAGTTCGTTTACAACGGCTATATATCCGTTGAGTTAGTTACAGATAAGATCAGCAAAATAGAACTCGTTAATATTATATAATTACTCCTTATATTTTGGGGGCAATTGTTAGGGCAGGATTTTTAATGACCTGTGATCCTTACATGATATCCTAACAGTGATCCTTGTTTCTGTGGCAGATAGTGATCCTCAGAAGAGCTTCAGGATCAGGATCATGGATCATCCTAAGGATCCTCATACTAACGATTGTTCTCTTTGAATTTCATGTTGTTTTGCAGGAATTACGAGTTGGACCTGGTCTTGGCAACGTTATTAAGGAATCTTCCATGCTAATCTCGCACATGTATAACCGGAAATAGACGTTGTGAAGAATATGGAAACTTAGCACAAATTACGGATAATTTGTTAGGCTAAATTTACTTCTATTTCTAAAAGGGGTAACGAGCTAGTAGTTAGGTGACTTGCCTAAATTCAACCACACACACTTATATAAACGGCACTCCCAAGCATTTGGAGGGGACGACACATTTCTTACACGCTCTAGCATACTACACCATAGTGATCCTTCTACTTAGCTCGTTACTATCCAAAGTTGTAAACGTTATTTGTTATATTGGAACTTGGTGATCGGTAGTTTCCATCACCCGAGGTTTTTTATGCCGGAGATCATTCATTGATCAAGGGCTTTTTCCTCGTATAAATCTTTGTGTCACTTGTGCAATTTACATTTAAGTGATCCTTATCTTTATTCATCATTTCAAGCATCATTCCCCGTTACAGAGAGTTTGGTTGCATTATCCTTGTGTGATTTTTGACCAAAACACTACCCATGGAGGATGGCGGTACATATCCTACCCAAGGAGGATATATAGGCTCCGTTTAATTCTTTAACCCATTCCCAACCACCGGGAATCCCATGCCTTAGAAAGTGTGTGAACTCACCTTGGTTTGCTTGGTATGTTTATCTACGTTACACTACTTGTTCCAAATGGATCAAACACGTCCTAGCATGAGTACCAATATCAATCAGTTTCCCAATCACTTAAGTTATACATTTTTCACATGCCATCCAAATAATGCACCATCATTAAACAGGTTGTACAAGTTGTATCGATTAGTCAATGTTGTTCATATCTCACACAATATTTGACCTATTGCACATAACAGACACTAATTACCATTTACCACATTGTAATCATGCATGTCCTATAAACACTCTTAACAAAACTCATGATTCGATTAACAGTTTCACATATACTCATTCAACCAATCATATATCCATATGTATATTCGGATCATATATATTAACACACTTATATCATTTAATGTACTTATATACTTGGGCATTATTATTCCTTTATACATCTATTTACAACATATAATCATTTATAAACATACAAAAGAAATTATACACAATTAAAGGAATTGTGGAATATGATTAACAGTCCAACAACTTTGGCAGTATACCACAAAATCAATAATCAATTTAGATAATTGGCACTAATTATGTAGGAACGTTTGACGACCTAACGAGTCGATCAGAAGAGTGCTTAGACTGAATCAGAGGCGGAATTCATTGATTCGGTCTTCGTATAGCTTGATTTCACTATTTAACGTCTCGTTTATTGATCTATTGACAAAATAAAAGCTCCGGAGACAAAATGGCAGGGCTTCGCCGTACCTTACAAGACCATCACTTTCACTACTACTAGATTCGCTCATGTGTCCCCTATATATAGTCATGGTGGGTTCGCTTATATGGACATGTCCGTATAAGCGGACCTGACATAAAAGCGGACCTGACATAAAAGAGGATCTCCTGTCCGTATAAGCGGACCTCCTATCATATGGTCATATAAGCGAACCTAGCACACTAAACACCTACAATCTCCTGTTTTCTTGTACAATGAGCCCAAAAATAACATTCTAAGACAAAGACTTGATCCAAGACGAAATCAACAGATGAAATGCACCAACAGACTCCCCCTCAGATGTTGATGGAGTCGTTCATCAAGTCTTTGGCAACTTCATGTCTGTACTTCTTTAGTCTTGAACAATCTCTAGGGCTCTTCAATCTTGATTGGTCTTCTTCAGGAACTCTTCCTGGAATTATGTACCCGGATCTTTCTCTGGCTCTAACTTTCATCAGACTCCCCCTATCATCATGCTGGGATCGCCGTCCGGAAATCGTTATCACCATTGAAACCAACTCCTGGCTTTATCAGTTTAAACTTCTTCTCAGGTTAATGAATCAACAGGATCAGAAACCTGCACAACTCAAACAATCTATCACAAACAAACACAATTGTGATTCAACTTAATGAATCAACTAATCATTTAAGAATATTCAAGAGTTTTTCATATTTAACAATTTATTAAACTTTCCAAAATCTGATTAACCATTTCAAATTACTTTAACCAAAACCAACTATTCATCTTGTTTAGCCTTTGAGATTTTGAATTTCAGCTCTCCAACATCAGTTGTCGAAAATCTTTTTGGATTTTTCAAATATGAAACACAAATGCAATAACATCAATTAAAATGCAAAAATGAAATATGTACAAACATATTTTTGTGAGTTCGTGCAAGAGGATCATATCAGCTGCTGACTAGACACTAGCAGCGTTAAGCTGTTATTTCATTTTAAGCTTTTAAACAGTTCGCGTTGATTGTCGATATTTTGATCCACTTAAATTCTCACAAAATTTTCAACCTGTTCAGGATACAGATTTAGTGTTTTAGAACTTAAACATCTACATGTGTCCCACCTCAGTATATACTCCCGTATCCAGATCCCAGTATTCAGTCTTACAGGTGAGTATACCACAGATGATATCTGTAAAGGGGTAATGTGCGAGGGCCGTGAGAGCTCAGGTCGATACTTCCGTATACGCAGAGAGATGACGGCTTCGAATTTAAGGTGGGTCCCCTTTAGAGGGTCTTTTTTACAACAGCAAAGATTATCAATTTTATTGTTTAATCAGATTGCTGAGGGCTAGCTTATATTTCAAAGCTTTTTGTAGAAAGTATTATCCGGGGACTAGGTCAGTACTTCCATACAGCAGAAGTCCCGGGATAATACCCCAGATATCACTGAGCATAAAGACCTAGTATCTCAGAATACGGGACCCTTCAAACAGGATAGGATTTCAGGGGTTACCTATATATCCTGGAGGTGTTCCCCACGTAGACGCAAGTGAAATTTATATTAATATCCCAAACTGATCTACTAATTCTGTGAAAACCTATCGACACATCTTTAATGAGACTGCTTAATTGCATTTATACATTACAAATCTTTAGCGTACTGTGCCAGTCTAGCTGATGTACTATCATTTCCCCTATTCGCACCAAAACTCATTTTTAATTTTTCGATGTTTTTGACATTTTCAAATTTTCTAATTTTTTTTAAAATTTTACTCCCCCTAAAATCAAAATATGTTTCAATTTTGATTTTCTGGGAAAATTTGAAACGATCTGTGCAAAATTTGACAACTTGATGAGAATCGCATCAATTCTCCATATCCACATGGCGTAAACAATCAGAACTCCCCTTCTCAACAAACTATTTTCCCATTATGATCTCAAAACACTTAAGTTTGTTTTAATCAAAATGGTTTTTCTGGAAAAATTAGTTTGTTTACCAAACATTTGTAGGTACTGGGGATCAAATCATGTAGTTAACTCAAGTTCAATTTAATGACCTTGATTAACTACTTGTAGGATTGATCTGATTCAAAATCTGAACCACTTGAATCAATCACAAACAAACCTTTTACCTTTTGAATGAATGACGTTACCGAATAAAATTTTAAGAAAGATGTCGATTCATGCTCCACGCTTACCAACCTGGGAGCTCCGGCAAGTCAGGTTTTTCTATTTAAACAGATTCACCCAAGCCTGACGGTCCTTGGGTGATTTCGAATTCTTATTCAACAATGGTGGAAAATTTGCATCATCCATTGTTAAATCTGAATTCTCCTTTTTTACCTCAATCAATGGCTCCTCTGGTTTTGACGAACCAGAATCATTGCCTGCAGGTGGCTTGTCTGACTTTGACCTGTCAGATTCATCGCCGACCATTTTCTTCTTCCTCTTTTCCTCTTTTGTCCTCAGATTTGTATCTGATGAATTCATCTTGTTTGACTTTGTAGCCGAGGAAGTTGATTCATCAGAACTCTTATTCTATCCACCGGATGAACCCGAGGACAAAATCTTCTCGAGATACTCTCTCGCCTTCTTCCTCTTTTTCCTCAGTCTGTCTTTCTGCCCCTGTGAAAGTTTAACTTTCTTTTCTTGACTTGTCTGATCTTGAACTTTAGGTTTTAGAACCTTCTGTTCATGGGGCTTGACTTTGACTGGAATCTCTGCCGATTTCTGAGACTTAACCCTCAATCTGTCATTCGATTTCCTTGGGCATTCTCTGGCAATGTGACCTTTGATTTGGCAATTATAGCATCTTCTGGTCTCATAACTCCAATTCCGGCAGTTAACAGCAATATGTCCTTGATAACCGCATCGGTAACACACTCTGTTATCATACCGTATACCACCTTCACACCAAATGCTCAGATCATAGCATTGTCTGGCTTGGTGATATTCTTTCCTCAAGTTTGCTGGTTTTGACTTTTCAGCACTGTGGTCCAACCTGCACCACTTATTACCAACAGTTTTTGAGTTTTCATTTTTTACTTTTTGTAATTTTTCATTACGATTGGATGATCGATCTGATGAACTTTTATTATCTTTTTATTTCTGTTCCACTTTCTTCTTCAAAGGTCTTTGTTTAGAACATTCACTTTTTTCAGTCGATTGTAGAGCAGTTTTCTGAAATTTTTCTTTCAAATTTAAAAACAATTTTTGTTTTTCTAATTTTTCATTTACATCATCAGATTTTTCATCACAATCTTCAACTTTGACATTGTCAAAGTTTGTGACATCGTCACTTATTGGAACATAATTGATCGGTTTTGGACAGGGGATATTCAAAAACTCGGATGAAGTCACAAAACTTTTCAATTTCTTTTCAAGTTCCTCAATTTTGTTCCTCGAATTCTCAGCTTCACTTTCAAGCCGAGATATTCTCCCAAAATGAGTCTTGATTGTTTCTTCATTCTCATTCTTCAAATTTTCAAGAACAGACTTTTCATTTTCCAAAACTTTTATCTGTTCTTGGAATTTTGATTCATTTGCTTTCAAATTTTTGTTCTCCAGTTTTATCCAAAAATCTTCATTTTCTGACGATTTCTTTTTACTTTCAAAGTCTTTTTCTTTTTCTTTCAAAAACTTGTTTTCAGATTTCAAACTGTTCAAACCATCCAACAGTTTGTCATTTTCAGCTTTTAGTTTCTCACAATTTTCCTGCAACATAAGAATCTGTTTAATATCAGCTTGCTTCTCGTCTTCCAACTTCTTAACTTTCAATGTCAAACTTTCCGCATCCTTCAAGAGTTTGTCATTATCAGTCTTGAAGCTGTCACATTTGAAGCACACAGCTGCAGAATTTGATGTTTCATACTTCACAGATTCTTCAACCTTCCTTTTCACACTAGGTTTGATTTGCTTTTCTATTGTTGTTGCTTTTACTTCTTTCTCAGCTCTGATCTTTTCTTTCAATTTTTCAATTTTATTGGCATAGAATAACTTTCCACAACGTTGATCAGATGAAAGTTCTTGTTTAAGAGATTCAAGTTTCCGGATTTCCTTTTCATAGTTGTCACTCTCTTCATCAGATGAGTGATCAAAAACCGGAACTTTTTCAACTACTTCTTTTGCTGAGACTGTTTCTTCATAAGCCTGAGAATAATTTTTCTTTTCATCAAACATTTCTGCCATCATTCAAATAATTCCGACAAAACTTTATTGTCAGAAAAGCGAACAGTGATGATCAAATGAGCGAATCCTATAAGCGGACTAGTTCAACAATCCAAATGAGCGAATCTAATCAGGTTCACAAAAAACGGATTTTGAAATAATTCTGAAATTCACACAATCAAATAACTATCAAAGATTAGGCGATAACGGATCGAGTGAGGATTCTCTCGGGTGAGGATCCTATTCTTGACAAATCACCTTGGATTTCCAACAAACCAACAAATATTGAACCTTCAATACAAATGATCAGGTCATATGCACAATTATCGCTGATTGGACCTAGAACAAATGAAATCACTTTGTGATTGGGCCGATTTAAAAACACTTCATTGTGATTGGACCTTATTTGATATAAAGTGAACTGATAGATATTTTTATCTTGGGCCGAAAAACATAGCTTATCATTCAGTGATTGGACCTTCACTTATAGTGGAGCGGTGCACATGGGCTTTGTTTAATGGGGCGGTGCAGACAATAACAACAACCAGCCGACAATTGTTTTTAACACTTCAACCTGATTGGGCCGTATATGTGTAAGTGGGGCGGTGTACCTTGGACTGGTAATTAACCTGCCGACAATGACAACAACTTGCCGACAACCTGTAATGATCAGACAATCACGTGAAGAAGATGACAAAAGAGCGAACCACTATGGAAACTTATAAGCGGACCACTGATGACATTTTGAGCGGACCCTATTTGAGCATTTGGAGCGAACCTAATGTGTTGATCTATGAGCGGACCAGATTAATAACCAAGAGCGAACCTGACAATACCCTAAAAGCGAACCAGATGATTGTACCTTCGAGCGAACCTAGGTGCAATTTTGGAGCGGACCTATCCTCAAAACGTATCTAAAAGCGGATCTGTTGAGCGAACCTATCCACTGTCTGCATAAGCGGACCTAAGTTCGAAGCAGTTTTGACCCATTTTTAGTCTGTATTTCAGTCCAAAACTTTCAAGGGTTTGTCTTTGTTCAATAATACACAATCTGTGAGATTTTGGTCTGATTTTATCCGATAAAATTCCCTGAACTGATGAAAGAAGGTGTAGAAATCAGAATTTTGAGTGAAAATCGAGCTAAACGGTGAGAACTCTTCCTCCTGAGCTCTGATACCACTTGTAGGAACGTTTGACGACCTGACGAGTCGATCAGAAGAGTGCTTAGACTGAATCAGAGGCGGAATTCATTGATTCGGTCTTCGTATAGCTTGATTTCACTATTTAACGTCTCGTTTATTGATCTATTGACAAAATACAAGCTCCGGAGACGAAATGGCAGGGCTTCGCCGTACCTTACAAGACCATCACCTTCACTACTACTAGATTCGCTCATGTGTCCCCTATATATAGTCATGGTGGGTTCGCTTATATGGACATGTCCGTATAAGCGAACTTATGAACATAATTTGCAGCCCAGTCAATTTATTCTCTGCGGTCCATACACTAACAATTTTGTGTTGGACTAACTAATGCAGCCCAACAACAAATCGGCCCCACAGGACCTGCCCCACTTGTTTACGTGACCCACTATTAAGCAGTTTGATCCATGATGTGTATACATATGGCCCAGTTTAATTACATCTTTTGTACCATGTAGTTTTACAATATAATCAGTGAGATAACATTCCTAATACCCATTAATATCAAAATTTATCAACTAGCAAAACATCAAGATTCATACCAGTTACCATAACACATTTATTCTTCAATCATAAAATCCGAAACATCATATTACATGTCTTCACTATTTCACCCTATTCCTTCTTAGTCATCAATCCATTAAACCCACACCTAATAACCATTGAACAATCTGAATTCATGAGTTGATTCTTTTGTATAGCATTTCTTTCTATCCTAGAACACCTAACAGTTTTCATTCAAAACATCATAATCATCGAGTCACTATTAATCTAATTGATTACATGACCGTCATGCATGCGAATACGAAGTTCCGTTATCGCCAACAATATGTACACATATATAGCAACCTAAACCACTAACTACAATGAAAGCATACATTAAAACAGTAAATCACAGTTTGATCACTTGTGCATACCAATATCACGCAACACATGCATATACTTAGATGAAACAAGAATGATTATACTAACCGGATAAACGAAATAAGGAGATCAGTTAACACGTAAGAAAGGGGTTGCACTAGTCTGGCTCTCCTCCTTTTCGCCGTCGACTTCAAGGGTGATTAGGGCTTGAGATTATGTGATTTGTTAACGTATAATCCATGTATAAGTTGCTTGTGTGTGTGTGCGTATTTATTAACCCCAACATAGCCGGCCCACTATAACTTTAGTCGGCCCACTCTAACGTAAATCACATATATTAAAACAGTAATATATTGACTTGTTTACACTGTTCGATGTATTGCGGCCAAATCAGATGTGTTTGAGTGATCTGTAGTTAACATAGCATGCATTAATTATATTGTTCCACTAGCAAGATTTTCATGTGAAGTGAAGTTGTCGGCCACTCCTACCTTGATTCAATTAAATCAATTGTTGTCATCACATGTGATATTTGACATCCCATTTGCATCATCTAAACATGTAGTAGAGGTCCAATGGATATATTCATTTTGTCTATATAATACACATAAGTTTAACATGGAAATACATGATAAGTAACTTTAATTAAATTATTCCAAACACTACACAATTCCTAATCTTTCGTTCACTCATTAAAATAATTCACTTATCATAACATAAGGGTGCACATTTTACCACACAATGAATCATAAAAATACAGTTCCACAGTTCGTCAAATATGTATCAACAGTTAATCAAATATGCATCAATTACAACACAAACAATTATGAGAAGATAGTGTGGAACAAGTAACGTGTCAAGGAAAGGCCTTGAAAGTCCGGGTTGTTACAAATGTTTAAATACTTGAATGAAAACATGGTATGTAACTTATAAAATGTATCTGTAACTGAGTACTGTGAATGTAAGTAATATGAGATCGCTAGTGGTTTGCAAGGCCACTAACATGTGTCACGACATAGGAAGCCACCAAACCTAGGCTTTTTTGTCGACTTTGACTGAGATACAGAAGCACTCATTGGTAGAAGTAGGCCAAGAGTGGGGTTGCCTGAAACTCATTAGATCTAACCTTTTATTCCGCAGTCTGAATGTATACGTTGATTAATGGTGCTTATGGTACCCTATTCAGGACATGATCTAGAATGTCTTTCCTTAGTTTTTGTATTCAACATACCATAACACATGTATTTTCCCCAAGTTAGAAAACAAGTAAAAGTTTAAAAGTGGGGACATGAACTCACAATTTTGCCTTCCTTGCGCCGTAAACTTCACGGGGTTTTGCTTATATTGCGTCGTGACCTAAACGCATTTTATTAACGTTAGTCACTAGACTTGCATCGCACAAGTACAAGTCACCATATTTTATGTATTTGTTCTTGTGTTAAAAATAATTTATATTTTTAACTATGTGTCTTACTTATATTATTTTCTCAAAAATAAACATAAGTATCTTGTATTTTTCACCCGAATTATGTATTTTGTCCAAAACTTCATTTCTTGTTCATAACTTGTCCAACTTATTTATTCTATCATGTAATAATATTTTCATAAATATATTTTCTTGTATTTGTCTAAACATGTTGTATGTGTATTTTTGTATTTTCACTCCTTAGGAGTATTTAGTGTATTTTCAAGTCCTAATACACTAATACATGTAATACATACTACATACACTTAGCACAAAATTTGGTGATCAATAAATATATATATATATTTCTCAAAAATATACATACTTAATATCAATTTTAATCTTGAAGAAATCATCATTTCTTAACACAAAAATTAGGGAAACCTTGGTAAATGTTTTTAGATACATTTTTAGGTAATAAGTTTCTCAAAGACTTATATTCTTTTAAGTGTCAAAATTTATAAAAATTTTGACATAGTTTCCCCTAAAAATGGAAGTTTCCCATGTTTTCAAAACATGTGCTTATTTTCTTTTAAATCATCACAATCAATAATCAACTCATTCAACACCTACCGAGTGTCAAGATCAAGTAAATTACACTACATTATGAACTTGAAGTTTTGTAAAAACTTGTAGTAACTTACCATGTTATTTAGTAGGTTTAGTTACCCTTAAAAACATGGTTGTTTGTTTGAAAATCTCATTCTTGAAGGATTTAGTCATTTACAACTTGTAAGATGATTTTTCTAAAAATATTTCTTTTGTATTTTTCTTGTTTCCTAAGTGTTTATACACTTGTTTTTCTACTAAAAATAGTGTAGGTTTAAGTAAAAAACCATGATCTTTAAAAAATCATATTTTGAACTTGGTTTTCTTGGAAAATCATTCATAAATCTTAGATCTATAAGTTTAACAACTCACTTGATTATCATTTTTCAAGAAATCATTTTATTTTCAAGTTCATATCTTTATTAGAAGATGATTATTTTATGTAGAGACATAATCATCTCCTAACTTGTTAAATCATGTTCTTAATCATAATCTAACAAGTTCAGTATGATGATCAACATCATATTATCAAGAAATCAACAAGCAATCATCAACATATTCAAAAGAACATCATTCTAACAATATTACATCATGTTTCATCTTATGTTTCAAGATTCAAGTGTATGTTCTTTAGTGTTCTTGTGTTAATCATCAAACAACAACTTTTAACCACAAAAATGTGAAGTAAACAGGGGTGTTCAAGAATCTTACAACTAGCTTAAAGCTAGGGAAGAACAAGGTTGAAAATGTGGTGGATAAAAGCACACAAGAGAGGTCCTTCAAGTTACGTGAGCACCGAGCCTCCTAAATCACCTTGATACACCTTGAGATACACTTGGGATGAATGAAACTTGAATGAAAAATGGTGGTGTGTGGAGTGTGGAGTGGGGTGTTCGGCCGAAGCTTGGGAGAGGGAGGAGAGAAATTGTGTTGTGATGAAGTAGAATGTTGATGATGGTTATTTATAAACTAAATGTTATTATCCAAGAGTCTTTGTGTTCCCTCAAGTACATACACCATTTAATAAGATCTTGGAAAAGGATTATGGAAGATATTAGGAAGATTTTGTAAATCTTGGGTGTGGGGCCCCTCCATGGGTCGTGAACATCAAAAGGGGGGGGGGGTAAATGTAATTTGATGGCACATGATGTTAATTAGTGGAGGTGTTAAGTGTAAGTCTAGTGTTTAATGTGTAGGATGCATTCTATAATATGTTAGGGTGTTCGAGAACCATAACTAGCTCGGAAAAAATGAACAATGTTTCTAGCAATGTTTTGGTGTTCCGGGTAATGTCCGGTTGTTCGGTTAGATACCGGTTCATTAAAGTGCTAAATTGCACCATTTAGTGTTCTTTATGTATCATTTTGTGACCCTTTTAATTCCCGGCACTTAGGAAAATATTCAGGACCATTTAGTCATGTTTTTGCATGTTATAAACTTGTCACAATGCTTAATTTTGCTGAAATATGGGAAATTCAACATTTAAAGTGTGTTTCGGATGCTTTTTAGTGTGTATTTTAGCTTCCGGAAAGTATATATAAACCCTTGTATGTACTCTTGGGTTTTAATGTATTCTTGAAGTTGGACCTACACCTAGGCCCCAATTCTTTAGTCTGACTGCTTTCTGCAGATTTGTTGACACAATGTGTCTTACCGGTGAGTTTACAAGTATTTCTGACGCAACGCTGTTCATTAATGCATAAAGCAATATCTTGTAGTATAAAACATGCATGAATTCACTTGTATAGTATGAAATCAGACAATGTTGACATTTAAACACATAATTGCAGTCATTAATTAATAATTAAAGTGTACGAAAATTACCGGTTGGGTGCAAGTTGTCACAGTCTCCCCCCGTTAAAAGAATTTTGTACCGAAATTCAGGCTGAACTAACTCTCGCAGGAGTCTTCTTGAACAGGTGGGGGTACTTTTCTTTGAACTGGTCTTCAAGTTCCCACGTGTATTCAGGTCCGTGCTTAGAGTTCCAATGTACTTTGACAAGCTTGACACTGCTCCTCCTGGTCTTGTTGACTTTCTAGTCTGTAACCTCAACGGGTCGTTCTGTAAATCGGAGGGTGTCATCAATATGCACTTCATCCACAGGGATGATCACGTTTTCTTGTGTTGGACTCTTCTTGAGGTTGGATACATGGAACGTATCATGTACTTCATTAAATTCTTCTGGTAATTCCAACTTGTATGCCACGGTACCAATTCTTTCCAAGATCTTGAATGGTCCGATGTATCATGGATTCAGCTTTCCAAATCTTACTACGCCCTTCCAAGGTGAGACCTTTAACAAGAATTTGTCTCCTACCTCGAATTCTAATGGTTTTCGTCTTCGATCTGCGTAGCTCTTTTGTCGATCTCGAGCTGCCTTAATGCGCTCTCGGATCTGCATAATTTTGTCGGTTGTCTCTTGCACAAGTTCAGGACCAACCATACGTTTATCTCCAGGGTCTGCCCAACATAAAGGCAAGCGGCACTTGCGGCCATGCAGAGCTTCGAACGGTGCGACTTTTATGCTCGTATGAAAATTGTTATTGTAGGAAAACTCAACTAATGGTAGATGAGTATCAGAGTTGCCGCCTAGGTCCATGACACATGCGCGAAGCATATCTTCTAATGTTTGTATGGTTCGTTCGCTCTGGTCGTCTGTTTGCGGATGGAAGGTCGTGCTTAGATCTAGTTGAGATCCAAAGGCTTCCTGAAAGGATTGCCAGATTCTTGAGACAAAGCGTCCATCTCTGTCTGAAATGATTGAGATAGGCACTCGATGACGTGCCACAATTTCTTTTAAGTATATCTCAGCAAGCTTTCCAGTGCTGTCTTTCTCTCGGATCGGTAGGAAATGTGCAGATATCGTTAATCGATCAACTATTACCCATATCATATCGTGCCCCCTAGGGGTCTTGGGTAATTTCGTTATGAAGTCCACTGAGATTTGCTCCCACTTCCACATGGGTATCTCTGGTTGTTGCAGTAGGCCAGACGGTTTCTGATATTCAGCCTTAACCTTCGCACAGGTTAGGCACTTTCCAATATAAACAGCAACATCGCCTTTAAGTCTCGGCCACCAATAGTAGTCTTTCAAGTCTTGATACATTTTGTCCGATCTTGGATGGACCGAGTATCTCGATTTGTGTGCTTCATCAAGGATGACTTCTCGAATGTCGCCATAGAGCGGAACCCAAATACGCCCCTTAAAGTACAAGGTTCCCTCTTTGTTTGGCACCATATTCTTTAGCATGCCTCGGAGGTATTCAACTCTACGGTTTTCCCCTTTCAGGGCTTCTTGTTGTGCGTCACGAATGCGTGCAGTGAGGTTTGTCCGAATAGTCATTTCCAATGCTCGAACCCTTAGGGTCTTAACCCTTTCTTTTCGACTTAGCGCGTCTGCTACAACGTTTGCCTTTCCAAGATGGTACATAATCTCACAGTCATAATCGTTTAGCAGCTCGACCCATCGTCGCTGACGCATGTTTAATTCCTTCTGATCAAATATGTGTTGTAGACTTTTGTGATCTGTGAAGATTGTACATCGAGTACCATGTAAATAGTGTCGCCAGATCTTCAAGGCGAATACCACCGCACCTAGTTCCAAGTCGTGCGTGGTGTAATTTCTTTCATGCACCTTCAATTGTCTTGAAGCGTAAGCGATGACTTTCTGGCGTTGCATGAGCACGCAACCCAAACCTTGACGCGAAGCGTCGTAGTATACCACGAAGTCTTCAGTGCCTTCGAGCAAGGATAGTATTGGTGCATCGCATAGCTTATTTTTGAGCAGTTGGAAGGCTTCTTCCTGCTTGTCACCCCAGTCGTACTTCTTGTCTTTCTGTGTAAGGGTAGTTAGCGGTTGAGCTATCTTTGGTAAATTTTCAATAAACCGTCGGTAATAGCCCGCTAAGCCCAAAAATTGTCAAACTTCTGTCAGGGTTTTGGGAGCTTCCCAATTCTTTATGGCTTCAATCTTGGATGGGTCTACATGAATGCCCTTCTCATTCACAACGTGACCAAGAAATTGAACTTCGCGGATCCAAAATTCGCACTTAGAGAATTTTGCATAAAGTTTCTCTTTCTTCAGTAATTCCAAAATGGTTCTGAGGTGTTGTTTGTGCTCTTCTCTCGTTCGCGAGTAAATCAGGATATCATCAATAAATACAATCACGAATTTATCGAGATATGGTTTGCATACGCGGTTCATCAGATCCATAAATACCGCTGGCGCGTTCGTCAGTCTGAATGGCATCACAAGGAACTCGTAATGCCCATAACGTGTTCTTTCTGCTGTCTTTGGTACGCCTTCCTCTTGAATCCTTAACTGATGGTATCCAGATCGAAGATCGATCTTGGAATAGTAGCTTGATCCTTGCAACTAATCAAATAAGTCATCAATCCTCGGTAGTGGGTACCGATTCTTGACAGTGAGCTTGTTCAGTTCTCTATAGTAGATACACATCTGCAGTGTTCCATCTTTCTTCTTCACGAACAATACTGGAGCTCCCAAAGGTGAGAAGCTTGGACTTATGAATCCTTTATCCAACAACTCCTGGAGTTGTGTAGATAATTCTTGCATCTTGGATGGTGCAAGCCGATAGGGTGCCTTGGCTACAAGAGCAGCTCTTGGAACCAAGTCTATGTGGAACTCGACTTGTCGTTGCGGAGGTAGTCCTGGCAGATCTTCGGGAAAAACATCAGGGAATTCCTTCACCACATGAATGTCTTCGAGTTTCGGCTCCACAGCCTTCTTATCTACAACGTGCGCTAGGAAAGCAACACATCCTTTCCTTAAGCACTTATGTGCCTTCATACAACTGATGATTCGTAGAGGCGCGTCTCGTTTTTCTCCATGTACAATGAGAGTTTCATCATTCGTCAGAGGGATGCGAATGATTTTCTCGTGACAAATAACTCCACCTTTGTTCTTGGACAACCAGTCCATTCCGACCACTACATCGAAGCTACCCAATTGAATAGGTAAGAGGTCGATGCTAAATCTTTGCTCACCAAGTTCCAATGTGCAACCTCTAACAACTTTGCCCAATTCAACAAGTTTGCCATTTGCTAGCTCTATAGAATAAGGAATATCTAATCTACCAGATTCTATTCCAAGCATGCGTTTAAATTCCACAGACATGAAGCTATAGTCAGCACCAGTGTCAAATAATATGGATGCAAAGTGATTGTTAACGAGAAACGTACCGGTGACCACATTAGGCTCCTCGCGTGCGTTCCTTGCTCCAATTACGAATGCTCGAGCCTGAGCGTTGTTTCCCTTTGGGCAGTCTTTCATGAAATGATCCCTACTTCCACAACTGAAGCATCCTTGGTTCTGCCCAGCTCTATTACCATTCCGGTTACCATTGTCATTGCCATTTCCACCACCGCTTCCATTACCAGCACCGTTACGGTTCCCATTCCCGTTCCTATTACCATTACCATTGCGGCCTCCAATACTTTTACCCCAACAATCCTCGGTACGGTGGCCTGACTTCCCGCAGTTCTCGCACTTCCCAACGCGACAATTTCCCACATGGTGAAAGTCACAGCGGTTACACTTGGGCAGAGTGCCCTGCTATTTCTTAGCTCCAGTATCATTTGCAGCTGTGAAGGTTTTTGCCTCCATAGGTGGGTTAGTATCATGCTTCTTGTTGTTCGAACCCTTGTTGTTGTTGCGGGTTGCTTGGTTTAGATTTGAATGCTTCCTCTTCTTGTCACCAGACGACTCAGCATGCGTCTCGGTCTTTTCAGTTGGGTTCAGTGATAACTTCTTCATGCGAACAACATCTTCAGTAAGGCTGACAGCCAAAGTTACAGCCTCAGTGATTGTTGCGGGTTTGGCCGAAGTTACCATGCTGCGAAATTCTGAGGCCAATCCCCAAATGTTACGTTCGACGTGCTTAAATTCGGGAGTCACCATGTAGGGGATCACCCTCGACAAATCATGGAACCTTCGGGTGTAACCAGTAATGTCAGCACCTTCCATGGTTAAGTGTCAGAACTCAGTCTCCAACCTTTGGAGTTCAGCACGAGAGCAATACTTCTCTCTCATTTTCTCCTTTAGTTCATCCCAAGACATGCCATACGCGGCATCATCACCCAGAGTCTGGACTTGCAAATTCCACCAAGTCAAAGCTTCATCAACAAACAACCCAGTAGCAAAAGTGACTTGTTGATCCGTGGTACACTTGCTCATGCGGATAGTGGCATCAGTCTTCTCCGTCCAGCGTACAAATGCCACTGCACCTCCAGTGCCATCGTAGTTCAGCGGTTTGCAGTCGAGGAACTGCTTGAAAGTGCAGCCCTGAGCTGCATTTCCTCCAGATGAATCTCCATTCCCATTACGTCTTGCATTGCTTGGTCCTCCACAGTCTTCAGTACGGTTTGCCTCGTACTGGGCGATAGCTGCGGAGATCCTTTCTTCTAGTAAGGCGTTTAGCTCTTCAGCAGTCCTTGGTAGTGGGGGAGGAGGAGGTTGATCACGAGCGTTCACAGCTCTTCTGGGTGCCATGTTCTGACAGAACACAACACAATAGGGTTAGACATTTGTTTGATATCGTCATGCGAGACAGTAGTAGTATAACATATACCCACATAAGTGATATCAAACGATTATTACTCCAGCAGAGTATTTAATAGGCTGGGGGAGGGGTGTTTACTTTTGACCTTTTGTGACAACTCGAGTTTTTGACTTTCACCTTCGCATTAAATGCGCATTGACTTTGACTGTTTAGTTGTTTGGATTGTAGACTTAAATTGTACGAATTGTGTGTTACTGAAATGTATTGTCATTTTTGCCTATATGTGATTATTTGCTGTGATAGATAATAATATTAGAATTATTATTATTGTTATTATCATAAATATCATAATAACATTTTGTCCGAAAGATAAATACAGTCGAAGGACTTGAAGGACCTCGAAGGATAACCTTCGACTCGAAGACTCCGAAACATATCCTTCGACCTTGTTTCGGTCCGAAGGATCACGAAACATATCCTTCGATATGTTTCGGCCCAGTTGTTCTGTTGGGCTTGGCCCATTACTGTGATACGTATATATAAGGATGCATGTAAACTGATAGTTATTATTCTAAGAAAAACCCTAGAACACTTTTAATTTGTGACGGCAACCACAACCCTTACGGAGACTTTGCTGATCAATTCTTTTGCTTACTATCCCGGTTAGTGTCCACAGTACATGATTTCTTGAATTATCAATCGTATGTAAATATGTTGGTTGTATGTTAACTGATTTGTAAGATGATTGTGTATGGGTATTAATCGGAATTGTATGCACATTGGATCTGTTGTGATTATGGTCAAATGATTTCATGTTCGGTGTTACGAATCGTTTTGTTAATCGGCTAGTTAATCCAGTCAGGGTGATCGATCGGATAGGAAATTTATGTTTGTTAAATGGATGATTGGTAATACGATTTGATGATAACTTGTGATTTAGAATATTGTAATCGGACACGTTTATGTAATCGGCGCATATGTGTTAATCGGATAGTTTGAATGATCTTGTTTCAGATTAGGGTTCTTGATAAACATGAGAATCATGCTTGGTTGATCTTGTTGATGTTAGCAGATTTGTGAAAATTGTGTTAATGGTTAATCGGATAAACGTAACTGTTACTTATCAATACACCGAAAGATAACGATCCCTCGAACCATAGTAGTTGACCGAAGGATTGTTTGGCCGAAAGATACTTGTTGACCGAACCATAGTTTGACCGACAGATAGTTGGACCGAAAGATAGTTGGACCGAAAGATGGCATGGTCCGAAACATAACCTTCGGTCCGAAGGATAATGGACTGTCGAAGGATGAATTATGAATCGAAAGATACTAGGGTTTTGAAAATGCTTTGAACAGTGGAACGTATGTTGAATTAATTTACATGTCATGCTTGGTGATGAACTTATTCGTGTAATACTACGTGTTGTACTGATATGCAAATTGACTGCTATGTGAACCAATTAATTGCATGCGTAACATTTCGAGCATGAACTGATTTGCTATACGTGTATACATAGGACGTGATTAATTAACTGTGAGCACTTATTTAGCATACCGAGCAAACCAAGGTGAGTTCACACTCTTACCAAGGCATGGGGTTCCCGGGGTTGGGAATGGGATTGGAAGGTTGATTAGATACTCTATTGACACTATGACTAGACTACCACATCACTATCCTCGGTTGTGAAGGATACCTATATTTACGAGTAGTCTAGTGGATAGAAAACGTGGAACACCACCACAAGAAACGTGGAACACCACCACAGGAAAACGTGGAACACCACCACAAGAAACGTGGAACACCACCACAGGAAAACGTGGAACACCACCACAGGAAAACGTGGAACACCACCACAGGAAAACGTGGAACACCACCACAGGAAACGTGGAACACCACCACAGGAAACGTGGAACACCACCACAGGAAACGTGGAACACCACCACCAGTAAAATATACAAACGGCCCAGTAGAGCCACCTATTATAATGAACTTACTATTACGCATTTCCTTTATGTGAACTCGCTCAACTAGTTTGTTGATCATTCTGTTACATGCCTTGCAGATCGCTAGGTACTTGGAGCTTGCACTTGAGAAGCGGGTCGTTGTGGACGAGGATCGTGGCTTTTCCGCTTTACTATTGTGATACTTAAAACTATTGATACTGGTTTACTTACTATGCTTCCGCAACACTTTTGAAACGATTTAATGTTTGGACACCTTTTGTATTGAATGGATGGTTTTCACTTACTTTATTTAATATTAAATGCATGTTCAATATGATTGGTGGCTTGATCCTGGTCAGTCACGCTCCCAAGCGGTGATACTCCGCAGGTGGATTTTGGGGGTGTGACAGATTGGTATCAGAGCCATTGGTTATAGAGAACTTGGTTTTAATATGGGAAAACGTTTTATTAAAACCAGACTATAACCAGAACAGTGCTCTCAACGATCCACAACGACGCTTCGCTCCACGTGCAAGACTCAACTTCCTAGGTAATAAGGTTTATGTTTATTGCCTACATGCTAGAATTTGCATAGAACTTTGCTCGTAGTATGCTTACATTACTTTGCTCACAACTTGACATTGCATGAGAATACTTATGTGCTTACACTCTTCTGTCATCGCACTATTCGCGAACCTTTCTCACTTATGTTGCCTTTGATGTGAAGATCAATGGCCGCACGAATTACCATGACTCAAGCCCAGCTAGAGGCTCTCGTTGTTGCGGCAGTTGCAGCCGCCCAAGCAGGTAGTATATCCTGCAGTATAGACACTAGGATCTTTAGATCCTACATTAATTCTCGTACTTAACTTTGCCCTATTCGTACACAATAGGTCAACCCGCTCAGCAACAACCTGGGTGCACATTCAAGAATTTCATGGACTGTCGTCCTAGCTCGTTCAGTGGCACGGAGGGGGCAGTTGGACTCCTCCACTGGTTTGAAAAGCTCGAGTCGGTTTTTGAAATGTGTGAATGCCCTGAGGCTCGCAGGGTGAAGTTCGCCACTGGCACTCTTGAAGGGATTGCGCTCACCTGGTGGAATGCGCAAGTACAGATCTTAGGGTTGGCAGCTGCTAACGCCACACCCTGGAATGAATTCAAAGAACTGATTAAGAGGGAATATTGCACAAGAGAAGACATCCACAAGTTGGAGGATGAGTTGTACAATTTGAAGATGGTGGGTTCAGAAATCGAAGCTTACACCAAGAGGTCGAATGAGTTGGCTGTGCTGTGTCCAACCATGGTAGACCCACCATACAAGCGCATTGAGTTGTATCTCAAGGGTTTGGCGCCAGAAATCCAGAGCCACGTGACGTCGGCTAACCTCAACAACATCCAGGAAATTCAGCGCCTTGCACACCGCATCACAGATCAGGCAGTGGATCAGAACAAACTGCCAAAGCGTATCAGTGCTACTGCTACCGCTACTGCTTCTACTACGCTTGCTACTCCCAGTGAAAGTAAAAGAAAATGGGAGGGGGATTCTAGCAAGGGGTCAGCTTCAGTGCAGTCGCAGTCTCAGCAGCGAAAGACAGACAGCTACCAGAGTCCAAGTCAGCACTCCTCTAGCAGCCATAAACAGGGAGGGTATCGAGGAAATCTCCCAAAGTGCAACACCTGCAACAAACACCACAGCGGCCAGTGTAATAAGGTTCGTTGTCAAAGATGCCACAAAATGGGTCACGAGGCTAAAGATTGTAGAAGCGCTCGTCCTGCAAACCAGAATCAGCAGCAACCTCAGGCACAGCAGAATCAGCAGCAGGGTAACAGAGGGTGCTTTCAGTGCGGTGCAGAGGGACACTTTAAAAGGAATTGCCCTCAGTTGAACAGAAATCAGAACAACAACAACCGCAACAACAATCAGGGTAATGGCAACAACAACAACGGGGGAAATAACAACAACAACGGCAATGAAGCTCGTGGTCGGGCATTTGTGTTGGGTCGAGGGGATGCAGTGAATGATCCTAACGTGGTTATGGGTAAGTTCCTTCTCGACGATATTTACGTTACTGTCTTATTTGATTCGGGTGCTGATACAAGTTATATGTCCATGAAAATGAGTAACTTATTAAAACGTACACCAACACCTCTAGACACTAAACACGTCGTAGAACTAGCGAATGGTAAAAGTGTAGAAGCCGCTCATGTAGTCAAGGGTTGTAGCATTGTTCTAGCGGGTCAGACTTTCACGATTGATCTTATACCCATAGTCTTGGGTAGCTTCGACGTCGTCATTGGCATGGATTGGTTATCTCAACATCACGCAGAGATCTTATGCAAGGAAAAGGTTATTCGTATTCCTCGCTCCAGTCAAGAACCTCTCGAAGTTCAGGGCGACAAGAGTGGTGCTGTGGTTGGTATCATCTCTTACTTGAAGGCGCAGAAATGTTTACGAAAGGGGCATACTGCCATTCTGGCTCTCGTTACTGATGCATCAGCAAAGGAAAAGAAGCTGGAGGATATCCCAGTTGTACGTGACTTCCCTCAGGTGTTTCCTGAAGATTTACCAGGCTTACCGCCTCATCGTCAAGTCGAGTTTCAGATCGAATTGGCACCTGGAGCAGCGCCAATAGCCCGCGCACCATATCGTTTAGCTCCAACCGAACTGGAAGAACTGTCGAAACAGCTGCAAGAGCTCTTGGAAAAGGGCTTTATTCGTCCAAGCTCTTCGCCTTGGGGAGCTCCAGTGTTATTTGTGAAGAAGAAAGACGGTACATTCAGAATGTGTATAGACTACCGTGAACTCAACAAGGTGACGGTGAAGAACCGTTATCCTCTTCCGCGCATCGACGACTTATTCGACCAGTTGCAAGGGTCGTGTTATTATTCCAAGATCGATTTGAGGTCAGGGTATCATCAACTGAGAGTCCGGGATGAGGACGTCTCCAAAACTGCTTTCAGAACTCGTTATGGTCACTACGAGTTTCTGGTCATGCCATTCGGGCTTACAAACGCACCTGCAGTCTTCATGGATCTTATGAACAGGGTGTGCAAACCGTATCTCGACAAGTTCGTCATCGTTTTCATCGACGACATTTTGATTTACTCCAAGAATCAGGAGGAGCATGAGCAGCATCTACGTATTATCTTGGAACTTCTTCGAAAAGAGCAACTGTACGCAAAGTTTTCAAAATGCGACTTCTGGCTTCGTGAAGTCCACTTCTTAGGTCATGTGGTAAACAAGGATGGGATTCATGTCGATCCATCCAAGGTTGATTCGATCAGAAACTGGCCAGCACCGCGTACACCGACAGAAATACGCCAATTTTTGGGTTTGGCAGGTTACTACAGGCGATTTATTAAAGACTTCTCCAAGATCGCGCAACCACTCACTATGCTTACACAGAAAGGTGTCGTTTACAGATGGGGTAATACACAGGAGACCGCTTTTCAGTACTTAAAGGATAGGCTTTGCAGCGCGCCTATTCTCTCACTGCCCGAGGGCACGGATGACTTCGTGGTTTATTGTGACGCATCGATACAAGGGCTTGGTTGTGTATTGATGCAACGGGATAAAGTTATTGCATACGCCTCTCGGCAACTCAAGGTTCATGAACGGAACTACACGACGCACGATTTAGAGCTGGGAGCTGTTGTTTTCGCGCTTAAGATATGGCGACACTACCTGTACGGTACCCGGTGCACGATTTACACCGATCACAGGAGTCTCGAGCATATTCTTAAGCAAAAGGATTTGAATATGCGTCAACGAAGATGGATTGAACTTCTGAACGACTACGAATGCGCCATCAAGTATCATCCAGGCAAGGCCAATGTTGTGGCTGATGCCCTTAGTCGGAAAGACACTCTACCTAAGCGCGTGCGAGCGCTACAGCTTACTATTCAGTCCAGTCTTCCTGCACAGATACGAGCTGCTCAGTTAGAAGCACTGAAACCTGACAACGTCAAAGCTGAAGCCTTTCGCGGTTCAAGGCAACGCATGGAACAAAAGGAAGACGGTGCTTACTATGTAACGGGGCGTATTTGGGTCCCACTTTATGGCGGTTTACGCGAACTTGTAATGGATGAAGCTCACAAGTCTCGCTATTCGGTACATCCAGGGTCGGATAAAATGTACCACGACATCAGCACTACTTATTGGTGGCCTAGTATGAAGGCTCACATCGCCACCTACGTTGGAAAATGCTTAACCTGTGCGAGAGTCAAGGTTGAATATCAGAAACCAGCTGGTCTACTTCAGCAGCCCAAGATACCGCAGTGGAAATGGGAAGAAATTTCCATGGATTTCGTTACGGGCTTACCAAGATCTCAACGTGGGAACGATACAATATGGGTCATAGTTGATCGACTCACCAAGTCTGCACACTTCCTACCGATCAAGGAAACGGATAAGTTCTCCACTCTCGCAGACGTTTATCTTAAAGAAGTTGTTTCGAGGCACGGAGTGCCCACCTCTATTATTTCGGATCGCGATGCACGATTCACGTCAGAGCTTTGGCAAGCGATGCACAAATCCTTCGGCTCACGATTAGACATGAGCACAGCATATCATCCTCAGACAGATGGGCAGTCTGAGCGAACTATTCAAACTCTAGAAGACATGCTTCGAGCGTGTGTTATCGATTTCGGCAACGGCTGGGAAAAGCACCTCCCTTTGGTGGAGTTCTCGTACAATAACAGTTACCATACCAGCATTCAAGCCGCTCCATTCGAGGCATTGTACGGACGTAAATGCCGGTCACCTCTCTGTTGGGCAGAGGTGGGGGATAGTCAGATTACGGGTCCAGATATTGTTGTGGACGCCACAGAAAAGATAGCACAGATACGACAACGCATGGCGGCAGCACGCGACCGTCAGAAAGCCTACGCGGACAAGCGTAGAAAGCCATTGGAATTTGAGGTCGGGGACCGGGTTTTATTGAAAGTTTCACCCTGGAAGGGTGTGGTTCGTTTTGGTAAAAGAGGCAAACTGAATCCGCGGTACGTCGGACCGTTCGAAATCTTAGAAAAGATTGGCAAGGTAGCCTACAGATTAAACCTACCTCCTGAACTCGGTGCAGTTCACAATGTATTTCACGTGTCGAATCTGAAGAAGTGCCTGTCAGATGAGACCCTCATAGTTCCTTTTAAGGAACTCACTATCGACGAGCGGTTGCAGTTCGTCGAGGAACCAGTTGAAATCACGGACCGGGATGTTAAGGTCCTCAAACACAAGAGAATCCCTCTTGTGCGAGTTCGTTGGAACTCCCAGCGTGGCCCAGAGTATACATGGGAACGCGAAGACCAGATGAAAGAAAAGTACCCCCAGCTATTCGAAACCAATGCATCCACTTCTGAGGCTGAAGCTACTACTACTGAATTTCGGGACGAAATTCCAAATCAACGGGGGGATGATGTGACACCCCAGGAAAACCAGTGAACGATGTAACTTACCTAGCTTCCTCAGTGAGTGCGTACCAAATTTCGGGACGAAATTTCTTTTAAGTTGGGGATAATGTGACAACTCGAGTTTTTGACTTTCACCTTCGCATTAAATGCGCATTGACTTTGACTGTTTAGTTGTTTGGATTGTAGACTTAAATTGTACGAATTGTGTGTTACTGAAATGTATTGTCATTTTTGCCTATATGTGATTATTTGCTGTGATAGATAATAATATTAGAATTATTATTATTGTTATTATCATAAATATCATAATAACATTTTGTCCGAAAGATAAATACAGTCGAAGGACTTGAAGGACCTCGAAGGATAACCTTCGACTCGAAGACTCCGAAACATATCCTTCGACCTTGTTTCGGTCCGAAGGATCACGAAACATATCCTTCGATATGTTTCGGCCCAGTTGTTCTGTTGGGCTTGGCCCATTACTGTGATACGTATATATAAGGATGCATGTAAACTGATAGTTATTATTCTAAGAAAAACCCTAGAACACTTTTAATTTGTGACGGCAACCACAACCCTTACGGAGACTTTGCTGATCAATTCTTTTGCTTACTATCCCGGTTAGTGTCCACAGTACATGATTTCTTGAATTATCAATCGTATGTAAATATGTTGGTTGTATGTTAACTGATTTGTAAGATGATTGTGTATGGGTATTAATCGGAATTGTATGCACATTGGATCTGTTGTGATTATGGTCAAATGATTTCATGTTCGGTGTTACGAATCGTTTTGTTAATCGGCTAGTTAATCCAGTCAGGGTGATCGATCGGATAGGAAATTTATGTTTGTTAAATGGATGATTGGTAATACGATTTGATGATAACTTGTGATTTAGAATATTGTAATCGGACACGTTTATGTAATCGGCGCATATGTGTTAATCGGATAGTTTGAATGATCTTGTTTCAGATTAGGGTTCTTGATAAACATGAGAATCATGCTTGGTTGATCTTGTTGATGTTAGCAGATTTGTGAAAATTGTGTTAATGGTTAATCGGATAAACGTAACTGTTACTTATCAATACACCGAAAGATAACGATCCCTCGAACCATAGTAGTTGACCGAAGGATTGTTTGGCCGAAAGATACTTGTTGACCGAACCATAGTTTGACCGACAGATAGTTGGACCGAAAGATAGTTGGACCGAAAGATGGCATGGTCCGAAACATAACCTTCGGTCCGAAGGATAATGGACTGTCGAAGGATGAATTATGAATCGAAAGATACTAGGGTTTTGAAAATGCTTTGAACAGTGGAACGTATGTTGAATTAATTTACATGTCATGCTTGGTGATGAACTTATTCGTGTAATACTACGTGTTGTACTGATATGCAAATTGACTGCTATGTGAACCAATTAATTGCATGCGTAACATTTCGAGCATGAACTGATTTGCTATACGTGTATACATAGGACGTGATTAATTAACTGTGAGCACTTATTTAGCATACCGAGCAAACCAAGGTGAGTTCACACTCTTACCAAGGCATGGGGTTCCCGGGGTTGGGAATGGGATTGGAAGGTTGATTAGATACTCTATTGACACTATGACTAGACTACCACATCACTATCCTCGGTTGTGAAGGATACCTATATTTACGAGTAGTCTAGTGGATAGAAAACGTGGAACACCACCACAAGAAACGTGGAACACCACCACAGGAAAACGTGGAACACCACCACAAGAAACGTGGAACACCACCACAGGAAAACGTGGAACACCACCACAGGAAAACGTGGAACACCACCACAGGAAAACGTGGAACACCACCACAGGAAACGTGGAACACCACCACAGGAAACGTGGAACACCACCACAGGAAACGTGGAACACCACCACCAGTAAAATATACAAACGGCCCAGTAGAGCCACCTATTATAATGAACTTACTATTACGCATTTCCTTTATGTGAACTCGCTCAACTAGTTTGTTGATCATTCTGTTACATGCCTTGCAGATCGCTAGGTACTTGGAGCTTGCACTTGAGAAGCGGGTCGTTGTGGACGAGGATCGTGGCTTTTCCGCTTTACTATTGTGATACTTAAAACTATTGATACTGGTTTACTTACTATGCTTCCGCAACACTTTTGAAACGATTTAATGTTTGGACACCTTTTGTATTGAATGGATGGTTTTCACTTACTTTATTTAATATTAAATGCATGTTCAATATGATTGGTGGCTTGATCCTGGTCAGTCACGCTCCCAAGCGGTGATACTCCGCAGGTGGATTTTGGGGGTGTGACACCTTTTCTTGTACTGAGGGAATCTATACGAGACAAGACTTGCTGTGGTTTCTAATTATGTATGCATCCATAATTACGTAACTCCTTGCACAGTCCGCATAGTTCGTTTCATCCTCGTATCTCTTCCTTCAGATAGGTCACTGTTTTCAGGAAAAGTCACGAATACCTGAGATATTCTATTTCTAGTATATGTAAGTATCAATTATCACACATAATTGCAAGTAATTCTTAATCACAGACAAGTGCTACTCCAGTGCACCCTAAGTCTCGTAGTGTCTTTTCTTGACTCTTTGTAAATAGTTTTCAGGTAGTGGATGTCGCGGAAAGTTTTATGCAATGAAAACTTTTTGGAAAATTGTTTTCGTGCAAGGATCCTAGAGATTGTAGACTAGACTCGAGAAGGAATCCTGGTTCACTACAATCGCAGCTCTGATACCAATCTGTCACACCCCTTTCTTTGGCGGAAGCACGAGGTGTGATCATGAAAGGTTTTCATTGCATACGATTGGTAAACATACTACATGCTCGTAAAAATAACTCCAAATGCAAAACATTACATAACTGAAAATCATAGTTTAAGTGTTTACATCATGAGACATCAAATTATCTGAACAGTTTACAACTTTATTCAAAAGCAAACATAAACCACATCCACGAGCAAGAGTAAGACTGTGCGCACATCCACTTTAGTTACCTGAAATACATGTGAGTTTTTGGAAAAACGTCAACATAATGTTGGTGTGAATTCATGCAGTTTTTGTATTGAATATTTAAATACTTGAATGAAAACATAGTATGTAACTTGTAAAACGTATCTGTAACTGAGTACTGTGAATGTAAGTAATATGAGATCGCTAGTGGTTTGCAAGGCCACTAACATGTGTCACGACATAGGAAGCCACCAAACCTAGGCATTTTTGTCGACTTTGATTGAGACACAGAAGCACTCATTGGTAGAAGTAGGCCAAGAGTGGGGTTGTCTGAAACCCATTAGATCTAACCTTTTGTTCCGCGGTCTGAATGTATACGTTGATTAATGGTGCTTATGGTACCCTATTCGGGACATGATCTAGAATGTCTTTCCTTAGATTTTGTATTCAACATACCATAACACATGTATTTTCTCCAAGTTAGAAAACAAGTAAAAGTTTAAAAGTGGGGACATGAACTCACAATTTTGCGTTCCTTGCGCCGTAAACTTCACCGGGGTTTGCTTATATTGCTTCGTGACCTAAACGCGTTTTATTAACGTTAGTCACTAGACTTGCATCGCACAAGTACAAGTCACCATATTTTATGTATTTGTTCTTGTGTTAAAAATAATTTATATTTTTAACTATGTGTCTTACTTATATTATTTTCTCAAAAATAAACATAAGTATCTTGTATTTTTCACCCGAATAATGTATTTTGTCCAAAACTTCATTTCTTGTTCATAACTTGTCCAAGTTATTTATTCTATCATGTAATATATTTTCATAAATATATTTTCTTGTATTTGTCTAAACATGTTGTATATGTATTTTTGTATTTTCACTCCTTAGGAGTATTTAGTGTATTTTCAAGTCCTAATACACTATACATGTAATACATACTACATACACTTAGCACAAAATTTGGTGATCAATAAATATATATATTTTTCTCAAAAATATACATACTTAATATCAATTTTAATCTTGAAGAAATCATCATTTCTTAAGACAAAAATTAGGGAAACCTTGGTAAATATTTTTAGATACATTTTTAGGGAATAAGTTTCTCAAAGACTTATATTCTTCTAAGTGTCAAAATTTATAAAAATTTTGACATAGTTTCCCCTAAAAATGGAGGTTTCCCATGTTTTCAAAACATGTGTTTATTTTCTTTTAAATCATCACAATCAATAATCAACTCATTCAACACCTACCGAGTGTCAAGATCCAGTAAATTACACTACATCATGAACTTGAAGTTTTGTAAAAACTTGTAGTAACTTTCCATGTTATTTAGTAGGTTTAGTTACCCTTAAAAACATGGTTGTTTGTTTGAAAATCTCATTCTTGAAGGATTTAGTCATTTACAACTTGTAAGATGATTTTTCTAAAAATATTTCTTTTGTATTTTTCTTGTTTCCTAAGTGTTTATACACTTGTTTTTCTACTAAAAATAGTGTAGGTTTAAGTAAAAACCATGATTTTTTCAAAAATCATATTTTGAACTTGGTTTTCTTGGAAAATCATTCATAAATATAAGATCTATAAGTTTAACAACTCACTTGATTATCATTTTTCAAGAAATCATTTTATTTTCAAGTTCATATCTTTATTAGAAGATGATTATTTTATGTAGAGACATAATCATCTCCTAACTTGTTAAATCATGTTCTTAATCATAATCTAACAAGTTCTATATGATGATCAACATCATATTATCAAGAAATCAACAAGCAATCATCAACATATTCAAAACAACATCATTCTAAAAATTTTACATCATGTTCATCTTATATTTCAAGATTCAAGTGTATGTTCTTTAGTGTTCTTGTGTTAATCATCAAACAACCACTTTTAACCACTAAAATGTGAAGTAAACAAGGGTGTTCAAGAATCTTACAACTAGCTTAAAGCTAGGGAAGAACAAGGTTGAAAATGTGGTGGATAAAAGCACACAAGAGAGGTCCTTCAAGTTCCGTGAGCACCGAGCCACCTAAATCACCTTGATACACCTTGAGATACACTTGGGATGAATGAAACTTGAATGAAAAATGGTGGTGTGTGGAGTGTGGAGTGGGGTGTTCGGCCGAAGCTTGGGAGAGGGAGGAGAGAAGTTGTGTTGTGATGAAGATAGAATGTTGATGATGGTTATTTATAAACTAAATGTTATTATCCAAGAGTCTTTGTGTTCCCTCAAGTACATACACCATTTAATAAGATCTCGGAAAAGGATTATGGAAGATATTAGGAAGATTTTGTAAATCTTGGGTGTGGGGCCCCTCCATGGGTCGTGAACATCAAAGGGGGGGGGGGTAAATGTAATTTGATGGCACATGATGTTAATTAGTGGAGGTGTTAAGTGTAAGTCTAGTGTTTAATGTGTAGGATGCATTCTATAATATGTTAGGGTGTTCGGGAACCATAACTAGCTCGAAAAAAGTGAACAATGTTTCTAGCAATGTTTTGGTGTACCGGGTAATGTCCTGTTGTTCGGTTAGATACCGGTTCGTTAAAGTGCTAAATTGCACCGTTTAGTGTTCTTTATGTATCCTTTTGTGACCCTTTTAATTCCCGACACTTAGGAAAATAGTCAAGACCATTTAGTCATGTTTTTGCATGTTATAAACTTGTCACAATGCTGAATTTTGCTGAAATATGTGAAATTCAGCATTTAAAGTGGGTTTCGGGTGCTTTTTAGTGCGTATTTTAGCTTCCGGAAAGTGTATATATATATATATATAAACCCTTGTATGTACTCTTGGGTTTTAATGTATTCTTGACGTTGGACCTACACCTAGGCCCAATTCTTTTGTCTGACTGCTTTCTTCAGATTTGTTGACACAATGTGTCTTACCGGTGAGTTTACTAGTATTTCTGACGCAACGCTGTTCATTAATGCATAAAGCAATATCTTGTAGTATAAAACGTGCATGAATTCACTTGTATAGTATGAAATCAGACAACGTTGACATTTAAACACATAATTGCAGTCATTAATTAATAATTAAAGTGTACGGACATTACCGGTTGGGTGCTAGTTGTCACAATTTTGATTTTTGTGTTATTGTAGTTTTATAAAATATTAATCTATGGTAATGAATTATTAACAAAAAGATACAAAACGCCAAAAATGACATGGAAAAAGCCATAACGCCAAAAAATTAACTATGTGACACAAAAATAATTAATTCAACGAGAAGAAATCTGAGAAAAAACAGTAAAATGCCAAATAATTAATAATTCTACATAACGCCAAAATTATTTTGCACACAAAAAATAAAGAAGCATGTCAAACGCGAAAATCGTGAAAGGAGAAGAATACTAAAAAAAACAAAAAAAAAACCCTCGGACCCTGATCATGCCCCGCGCAACCACTCTTTACCAATCAGATTATGCCAACATAAAGGGTATATTGGTCATTTACCCCAAATGTCAAATCCTTCCTCTCTCTCCTCTGTCTTTCTTTTAAAGTTGCAGACATCTCTTTCTTTGAAAATAAGACATCATCTCTCATTATCTCTTGTATCATCTTCCCTCATCTCTCTCTGTTTCATACCCAAATCAAGGAACAAAAAAGATCGTTGATCAGTGGGTGAGAGGTGGTTTGGTCGGCGGTGGAAGACGGTGGTGGGAGGTTGTTGGTCGGCGACGAAAGTCGGTGGTGGGTAAAAACCCCACCTGCAACTCCGACCCCCCATACACCCCACCTGCAACGGAAGACGGCGGTGGGTACAAACCCCACCTGCAACTCCCGACACCGCCCACCTGCTTCATGAAACCTTCTCCAAACACATACCAAACCCATCATCAAACCCTAAACAAAACGACGGATGGTTGGTGGCGGTCAGCAGCGACGTATCCCTTTTTCAGATCTGTCACTTTTCCAGCTTAATGGACCCTCATCTCAAACGACGGCAGCTAGGGTTCCGACACCACCGCCATTGCTCTCTCTCTCTCTCTCTCTCTCATCTATATCTATATCTGAAAATCAAATCAAATCAAATCAAAACCTGTTGGTGATTGAGACCTCCGATATGTTTTGGGGGTTTGATCTGATGGTGGTGTGTTCTTGAATCTAATGGTTTTTTGAATCTGATGGTTTTTTGAATCTGATGATGTGGTGTGTTCTTGAATCTGATGTGTTCTTTTTTATTTCTGTTTTTTATTTGTATTTTAAATCTGTGGGTTTTTATTTCTGTTTTCGATTTAGGGCGGCGATGATGCAAAAAAAAAACCGTAGCTTTTGATGATTATGGCGCGACAAGGACGGTGGAGGGTAGTTTTTTAACTTGCAACCCCACTTTTGCAGCCATTTGATTATCGGAAAATTTGAGCCAAGCCCCATTTTTTTTTTCGAGATACATATTGTTTTGATATTGTTCGTTTTTTATTTTTTTCCCCAGTCGATGATGATAACAATCTATCTGAGACACCTCTCGAGTTTGCGATTTATAGGCGCCTTCGTTTTTGCGTAAAAAAGTTTTTGTAAAAAAAAAAGTTAAATCATAAACTTTTTAACGTAAAACGTAAACTTTTTAACGTAAAATGTAAAAACATAGAAAGTTTAACGTAAAACGTAAAACGTAAAAAGTTTAACGTAAAACGTAAAAACGTAAATCGCAAAAAATTTAACGTAAAACGTAAAAACGTAAATCGCAAAAAGTTTAACGTAAAACGTAAAAAGCTTAACATAAAACGTAAAATGTTTTACGTAAAACGTAAATCGTAAAACGTAAAAAGGTTAACGTAAAAACGTAAAACATAAAAACGTAAAAAGTTTAACGTAAAACGTAAAAAGTTTAACGTAAAACGTAAAAAGTTTAACGTAAAACGTAAAAATCTGTAAAAAAATCTGAATTTGAAAATGCTTTTAATAAAGAAACTTATGTTACAAAAATAAAAACTAATATGATAATACAAAAAAAAGTAATAAAAAAACAATAAAGAAAAAAAGACAAAATAGAGTAATTTTACTAAAATACCCTTTTAGATTAAAATATTAAAGACATAATAAGACAAAAAATACTTATTATTATTTTTAAATACTTTTAATCTCATCCATCCATCTTCTTGATCTAATGGCTAGAAAATGGTTCTCATGGTTTTACAACTGGAGGTGGTTTTCTTTTTAGCGCTCCCCTATATATATATATATGGTTAGGTTAACGTACAAATGCCCTTATCGTACATTACGTACGCTACAATCTCAGCCGTCAGATCATCTTCCCGCATTGAAAATCACATGTTGTTTTTTTGTAACAATTTAGCATGTTGGTTTTTTAACATGCGATTTCATCAAAACTATCACATGCGAAATTGTTACAAAAAAAAAACATGCTATTTCATCAAAAATTATCACATGCGAAATTGTTAAAAAAACAACATGTGATTTCATCAAAAATTATCACATGCGAAATTGTTACAAAAAAACAACATGCGATTTCAATGCGGGAAGATGATCTAACAGCTGGGATTGTAGCGTACGTAATGTACGATAAGGAATATTGTACAATACACTTTCCCTATATATATATATATATATATATATATATATATATATATATATATATATATATATATATATATATATATATATATATATATATATATATATATATATATATATATATATATATATAGTATCGGGATTTGGAGAAAACGGTGAAAAGTGTGAGAACGGTGAGAACGATTATGGATCGTCCGATCAAAACAATCCATGGACTAGATTGCGCGGTGGCGTTTTCGTAAATAACATCAATATTATTAGGTGGGACGCGCTTTATTAAGGGTAAAAGGGTCTTTTTACCCTCATATTCAAAACGCCATCATATGACAAAACGCCATATAAAAATAAAACGCCATTAAAACAAAACGTCACAAATTAAAAATAAAACGCGTTGAATAGTACAGGAAGATGAAACAACACAAATAACTGAATTTCAGTTATTAACATTTATTAGAAGAAATTCCCTCCTAAATTACGCGCCAAAAACATCATTATATAAATAAACGGAAACCATAGCTTCCATAATCACTTCAATCTATCCATTTTCTGCAAAAAAAAAACACATTTAACCAAAAACGCCAAATTAAACAAAACGCCAAAAATGGCAACAATCGTTTCGTGGAGATACACTCTGGGGATCAGGCGATACGTCATCCATTTTGACAACAGAAGGAGGGTGCATGTTAAGACGATCAGGGCTACTCTGAAGATGGAAGAAGAGATACAGAGGCAAATCATATCCATTGGCATCGCTCTAGACAACGAATGCCATGAAACGCATATGCTTATGAAAGCATTAACCAGCAAATTTGGACCAATCAAAGGAAATGTGAAGTCAGACCCTATCATGACATTATGGCGTTTTGATGATGAAACAGACATGGTGACGATTACATACGACAGCGGAGAGCAGCAAGACTACTGGCTAGAGAACATCATGGCAAAGCAACGACTCGGTTTCATGGAAGAATTGTATAACGCCACCTGTACCAACCCAGAAATAGACTCAAAATTGGAGTTAATGCAAGACATGTTCAGGTGGAGGCTTCAAAATCTTCAGGAACAAGAAGCTGATGAAGATGAATGTGATGGCATGGATGAAGATCAAGATGAAGACTCCCAGGAGGAAGAAGATGACACAAGTGATGGATACTATTCAGATAAAGTACCTTCTGACGAAGGATTTTAATTTTTTTTCCTCTTTTTTTTCTTCTATGTAATCTTTTTTTTTAAAGATAATTAAATGATATATTACTATCTTTATTAGCAAAACGCCAAAATAATACTAAACATGGTTTACCCTAACAAAACGCCATAAATAACAAAAAATATTTTCATCCTTACTATTTTATTTACTCCGTTATTGTATTTTGTCATGATAGTCTGCATAAGGCCATTTAAAAAAAAGCTAAACTTAGAAGATGGGACGCCTAAAACCTATAAAACTGATAAAAGCTGATCAACACAGTAAATACAAAATACAGTAACTGAAAAGACAGTTACTTTATAACTATCATTTATTACAATAAAAAGTCCCGCCTAAACTACGCGCCAGAAAACTCCTATAAGAGAGGGTCTATACACAATGAAATTAATCACACACAGAAAAACACAAAAACCGCCATATCCTTTAGAAACCACTCCCTTTAAAACGCCACAGATGTCAAAGCTTTCACTGAAATGCATCATTTTCCTGAGGGGGGTAACTCAATAGTATTTTGCTGGATGAGATGGACAAATATTTAAGAAAAAGAGACTGATGACAGTGATATGCCATCATGTGAGCTTTCTTCTTGATGATTATAGTCATGGAAGAAAGGGTTTAACTAAAGTTTAAAATGCTATTTTGGACTCCATTATTACAAATAGCATCAAGCAAGAGTTGATCTTCAATGACATGCCGCCAAAAAATAATATAACACCAAAAAACAGGATGCCACTAAGCAGCTTCTTCTGAAAAAGACGGGGTTTATGTAGGAAAGTTGGCAACTAGCAAAACTATTCATAAAAGGTTCAAAACGCCAAAACAAATTCAAGAAGTTATAGGCTGATGACAGTGAAGATTCGGAAGAGAAATTAGATTACAATTTTTTATTATTTTAGTTTTCATTTTATATTGTTTTGATATCAAGTTATATGTTGATTTGTTAACTGGTTCTCTATAAAAAAAAATAAAATTATTATATAAAACGCCAAAAACTACAAACACCAAAAAGCTAGAAGTATGAAAACTAGGAGAAAAGCTGCTGGCAAAAAACCTTGAAAAGGTTATTAAACGCCAAAACATTCACTAAACGCCAAAAAAAATTGGTCTTATTGAAATCATATGCAAAAATTAGAGACTCGTAGTGAATTATTATACAAAACACCATAACGCCAAAAAAAATAAACCAGAGAACTCTATAACGCCAAAAAATTATATATGTGACACAAAAACAATTAATTCAACATCAAAAAGTTTAAAAAATACGATTAACGCCAAAAAAAAAACTTAGACGCCATAAAATATAATACCGCGTTGAGAAAATAAAAGAAGAATGAAAAGACAAAAAAGCCCCTCCGCCCTTCTCTATGACGCGGGACACGTGTTAGGCCAGAAAGCGTTCTCACCGTTCTCACACTTTTGAGCGTTTTCTCCTGAACCCGTTTCTATATATATATAGGGGAAGGTTCATTTGAGAAGAAAGTTAATGTGAGAAGAAAAAGAAGAAATGGCATAATGGTAAAACATTAAATAGTTTATAACTCATCCCATTAATTATGTTATCTCTCATTAATAAAGCACAAAACATTTTATCCTACACATTTCAAAATTTATCCTACATATATCTTACACTTAGCGAAATTTACCCTACGCATATCTAAATTATCGTACACATTTAAGAATTTATCCTACACATACTAAAATTTATCCTACATATGTCGAAAATTGTCATTCATCTTAAATTATTTTATCTTGAAAGAGTATATTTAAAAGGGAGTTACAATTTTAATTAGTTAGCTAATTGATTACAATTAGAAATTTACTTATATACCCTTATTAATAACATTAAATACACATATTAAATGAAGTAAAATGGAGCATTTCTATTGGTTTAAAACTTATTCTTTTTATTCTTACAAAATTTTTCTTCTCATTTGAACCCTCCACTATATATATATATGTGTGTGTGTGTGTGTGTGTGTGTGTATAAAGAAGAAGAAGAAGGAGAGAGAGGACTGGCACAAACGGCTTGTGGAGGACGATTAGGAGGACGCCGAGTCGGTGGAAATGGTGTTTGGGACGGCGGCAGCGCTCGACGTGGCGGGGACATCCCCCACACCGAGCAGCCTAACAATAACCTACAACTGCAAGATGCATCTTGAACATGTCGGTGAAGATTTCAAACGTCGATAGTTTGTCGTTGTAATTCTTTGGAAAACTAAGTGTGGGTAAAGAGTTAACCGAAAGATAAACGACGCATGTTATTGATGGGTCATCGAAGGCCTTTCTCCCAATGAACAAAAAAACTACATATCACCGATAACATCACTAATATATCGGCAGTGGAACTTTAGCAACAGATAGCTGACAACAATTTTACCGATCTATAGATCGCCTACTATTTGTCACCGTTAGTGGTTTTGCCAACATGCCCGACTAGATTTTATAGGTGATCTAGTAGTTATAGTTGTTTTAACTAAAAATCTATTAAAAGGCAAAAGTACCAGTTCTGTGAATCGTATAGTTTTTATTTGATAAAAATCCCCAAATATTTTCTACCACATCATCATCATACTCAGTAAATCCCATCAATAGCAAAGCTAAGGTAGAGTCTGGGGAAGGAAAGATGTAGACAGCCTTACCTTTACCCCCATAAGAATAGAGAGGCTGCTTCCGGTGAGACCCCCAGCCTTACCAAATATTTTCTACCACATATAATATATAAAGAAAAGGCAAATTGGAAAATTATAATCCCATCTATCTGAATTTGGCCAATAATAATCCCAATTCAGGAATTAGTCGCTAATATTCCGACCTCGTCCAATTTTTTTGTAAAATACTCCAAAGTTAAATCTAGCTAACGGTGTTATAAAAAATGGGGACGTGGCTGCCACATGTTAAATGACTCAAATGACATGGATTATTTTAAATCTTTTATTGGTTTTGTTGACCAAGTATAAAAGGGGCATTGACCCCAACTTAAAACACCAGAAGATCAAAACACACCAACATGAACCCTAATTCTACACATTCATAAGCGAACCCTCAATCTACAAATTAAGCTTCTTGAATCGATCCCAATAACGAAAATATGAGTTCATCATCATCGTCTGCTTCAATTCGTTCAAAAAACCCCAAAATTTTCAGATTTGGCACGGATGGAAAAGTTTATTGTAACCATGAATTAGTTACAAGCCATAGGGTGGCTGGAAAGGGGCGGATCTAGGCCACTTGTATTATATGCGCTTATCTAAAATCATAATTTTGAAGGAGCTATCATTATATAGGTGCAGAAGAGGCGGATATATGATATAACAAACGTCCTTGAAGGCATTGGTCTTATCGAAAAGAAGCTCAAGAACAGAATCCGCTGGAAGTAAGTAACTTTTATCACATATCACATGTTTCAACATCTGTATTTTACTTGATTTTTTAATTAAATGTTTAGGGGCCTTGATGCTACTAAACCCGAAGAGATGGAGGATGATGTCCCCCTGTTACAGACAGAGGTTCAAAGACTTTCTATGTAAGAACATGGATTGGATGAAAACATAAGGTTATTTAATTTATTTTTAACATAATCAGATAATCATATATTATATCTTAAAACAATCTGTTTGGGTTGACGTTAAAACCGTTGCAGACAAATGTAGGAAAGAATGAGAGATTTGAGTGAAGATGACAACAACGAAAAGTACATGCTTTCTTTCACAAAATAGTTTTTGTTAATTTAAACAACAAGAATGTAGCAACAATTTTAGCATGCCTGATCGTTTGCAGCTTTCTTCTTGAGATGGATTTTAGGATTTTCAAGAGATGGTGTTTTGATCGTTGGTGTGTTATGTTGGGGTCAATGCCCCTTTTTATAGTCAGTCAACAGTAAAGGATTAAAATAAATCATGTCATTGGAAATAAATAATCTCATTTGAGTCATTTAACATGTGGCAGCGACGTCACAATTTTTTATAACGTCGTTAACTAGATTTAACTGTGGAGTACTTTACAAAAAATACTGGACGAGATTTGAGTGAAGTTGACAAGTTTTTTGATGCAAGTAGCAGTGGAGGTGGAGGGTGGCGGTGGCGGTGGCGGTGGAGGGTGCTGGTGGTGGTGAAGGGTGGTGGTGATGGAGGTTATATATATAGTTAAAATAATAATAATATTTTAAATTATTTTGTTCTATTTTTTAAATACTATTAAATAAATGGGGTAAAAAGACTAAAATGCCCTTGAGTGACCAGATTTAACCAAAAAATCTAACTGGGTTTGGTCTAAAGGACATAATGTGCAAGATTTTGAAACATTAAGGACAAAACTTGTCAACTTTTGCGCTAAAGGACAGCGCCTGCAATTTGGTGTAAACATAAAGGGCAAAACTTGTAATTTACTCGGATTATTATTGGCCAAGTTCAGATAGATGAGATTATTATTTTCCAATTTACCTAAAGAAAATTATTCTTTAGATCCTTTTATGTGTATTTTCACATGATCTACTTTTTTTTTAATGGTTAAAATCACACATCTACTTTTTTTAGGATTTGAACACATAACCACTTGATTGGTGACTACATCACTTTACTACCAGACTATCTCCTTAGGAACAAAAGCTGTTTGACGACCTTTTACCTCTAAACCCAAAAGTACTAACCAGTAAGAGGTTTAACGGGTAAGAGGCTCTGGATATTTAGAGGGAAACGTAATATTCAATCTTCTACGTGTAATTATTAATCATAAATCTCAGAGAATTCTA